>NW_015538011.1:1024463-1026191 GCF_001515605.1 Sinocyclocheilus anshuiensis
CTTACCATACAGGATTTTAGAAAAGTGCGCAAAGTATAACGTGCACGCTTACCACTATGTGGATTTTAGAAAAGTGCGCAAAGTGCTAGCGTGCCCACTTACCACTATGTGGATTTTAGAAAGTGTGCAAAGTGTTCAACGTGCACACTTACCACTATATGGATTTCAGAAAGTGCACAAAGCTTAGCGTGTGCACATACCATAGCATGGATTTAAGAGCTTCCCAAGCATCTGTTTACAGATACCCGGAAGTACTGAGCCAAACGGGAGAGGCAAGCTCAAATACAACCCTCAAAGGTGAGGGGAGCACTGCCAGACAGCATTACACAAGAAGGTTGACGCAAATGCCACCTATACTTCCCGCTCGATGCCTCAGCAAGAGGGGATATCCTGGTGACCAGGAGGCCCCTCAGGGCGACCTAGATACGCCTGAATCGCGGGGAGCAGATGGCTGCCCCTCTTTCCTCGAAAAGACAAACGAGAGCGGAGCTTATCCATTGGAAAACGCTTGCAGTGCATGCCGATAGCCCCCTCGAGGACATTGCATGCATGCTCTTCGCCCAAACAAATAACGCATAGATCGTGTGTTTCATCAGATGTCAAATAACGACGACACAGATGCACACATCCTCTAAACACTTTGCTAGTGCTCACCATAATGATAGGAATAGAGATCGCTCTTACCACGGAATGCACGCTTCAAACAAAACAGTCAGTGAAGACGAAGAAGAGAATGACGTGTTCTCCCGGGCGCTAACTGCAAATGTTTCAACAATGATTTCGTTAACAGCATTCGTTTTGAAGCAGGTAATGATTTAAACGGTGGTTAAATTAATTATTAATTTAACATACAACATTTTACATGGAAACGGTAATGCTAGTAAACATATTTGCCTGATCTTGGAGAGTGTAGCATCTGCTTAGGATCTGTAGGGATTTCTATCATGAACGGACACTGATATGCCACTGAAACAACTCATCATGAGATGACGAACTAATCCAATCAGGAGATAACACAGAGATCTTTTGTATCAGGAGTGAAAAGTTCGTTCACGACATATAGATACCCCGTGATCGCTAATGTATGGAACCAGTGTAGGCACAGGAAGTCAATTAACTGACGCCCTCAGGCCTGCAACTCGGGATCTATGCATGACCATCACATGACCCATTGAACATCTGTGTCCTGCCCCTTCCTGAAACCCTTACAAACTTTTCTTACAACAAAAGAAACAGGACCTTGCATGACAATATTAAAAGACAATCGTTTAAAACTCATAAGTAGTGAAAATGTATCCACTGTATGTGTTATGCCGTATATATATATTTGATGTGTTGTATTTGTGAAACTTGAGAACGTTGGTTCAAAATTGTCTTCCATTTGTCTTCCACTCTCTTGCGAAACCCTACCCACCTAAGAGGACTGATAGGCATCCGCAAAAATTTGAACAAACATCTAGGAACGATCTAATTGGTGGACGGTGTCAATCTTAACAGCTAAGACACCAATACTGTCATTGTTATTATTTTCCCTTCACCCGAAGGAATTTTAATAACAACCACAGTCCTGGTATTTAGAAATCCCCATTTCCAAACACCGGTTTCCAAACACCGGTTTAGAAGCATCCTTCTAAATCAAACTTAACCAAAAGGAAAAAGAGAAGAAAATCCAATTATACTCAGTCTGCTACCAGAAAAGGGTATTTTGTTGTTTTATCTTTCCCTCTC
>NW_015538012.1:0-24105 GCF_001515605.1 Sinocyclocheilus anshuiensis
CTACACTCGCCTTCAGTGGATGATTCGTTACACTTACAGAGCAAGAATTGGACCTTTTACTGCCATCAGGATCCAAATTTTCCTCTTTCGCTTTCTTTGCTTTTACTGGTTTCCTGAGTGGATCACAGCAGCCTCAGGCTCCCACTGGAATGCTAGAAATCATGCGGGATTGTGGGCCGGGGATCAAACTCCTGTTGCTTCTAGTGCGATAGACCACAGAAACTTTATTCTGATCCAGTGCAGCTGACCAGTACTAATGACCTTGCTACTGTACATCAAAACTACCTGAGATGTTGTCAATGAATGCTACAATGGTATAAAACAGAAAACTTACAGTGAAATGTAGATGAGCTGTCAAAACTGCAAATCAAGTGCATGTTCTGCATGTGCAAAAGAAAAGCAACTACACCCTCAAGCAAAAACAAAATGTGATGAGCATGCAAACCGTGCAACAAAAGCCCTTCTTCACAAAAAAACGAACAACTGACATACCCTTTTCCCACAGTTCCTTCACTTCCTATATTCCATCAAACATTTCTGATAGACAAAATGAGGGTCACTGGGGATTCCACCACAGATGACTGTGGTTGTGGTCCCTCTTTTATTTGTTAGCCAGAACGAGCCATTTGATGGCAGTCCTCACACAAATGCACATTTATAAACAAAGCCCATAGTGCCGTGGTCACCAGACATCTGAAATCAGGAGCAGAACTGGAGGGGATGTTTACTGTGTATTCAGCAATACATTTTCAGAGTCAAACATGCGGTTACATTCAACTGATTTCAGTCAAACCACAAATGGTGTGCCCATTGATGCCGTCTAAATGGCTTTGAGCGTTTGGACTGACGTCCAGGCCAGTGGGCACTGTGTTACGTGACATTTCAGGATCATCGTTGGGTTACTAATAGATGAATGTAAGTTGACCGTGTCACATACTGTGGAATACAACGAAACCGAATCTTGCTCCCAGATTAGATCAACGGAAAAGGTGGCAAGTGCAGAAGAAAAGAGCCCCATTAATGGCCCTTAACTAGAGCTGGGCGTGGGCTTATAAAACCCAGCTCAAAAGGGCATGCGTGAAGTAATCCTCTTTCCACTCTGCAAACGACAGAACACCTCACATCCACAGGGAAGCACTGCCAGCCGGGCTGGAAGGTCGAAAACCTAAATAAACTGGCTTTTGTGACTATGATCCATTTCCAAGGAAACCAAGTGGGCCATGCGGTCCCGAATCCGATATTCTAGTCTCGTTTTCTTCCAGTGACTGAACAAATAAAGGCTGAAAGGTTAAAGCTAAGACATGGAAACAATTTTTCAATTTTCCTAATCCCCCTTGATCATTTTTTATTTTGTTTTTATTTATTTTTGGGGAGTATTTTTAGGTCGTAGTTATGAGAGGGAATTGATGACAGCTCGAGGAGGCGTCATTAAAGCTGGCCTCTCTTTTCTCAGAAAGCGAAGCGTGTCATTGTCTCAAGATGGTGTGAGCCTTCATCATACATGCAAGCGCCAAAAAGTATTCCATCATGTTACTGAATTCATGATTTCATCAGACACCCACCCCCAATTATGCCGTAAGTTGACTAACATGGCACCATAGCAACATCACAAGGCTAGTTTGGCCAAAATCTTACATCTCATCTTGAAAGCACAGCCTAAATTTAAGTAATAGATCTTTTTTTTTCAGCATTTCTGCTAATACCCAACTGAACTCAAGTCGATACTATGATACCCATTGTCTCTCAATCCTTCAAGAAGCAACCTTCCTCTAGTCACCGTCTACAAAGCAATGCTTTCTTAATGTCACAGACCCTGTGTCCCTCTGAGGCAATGCTGTAACCCAGACATAACGGACAGGATGTGATTGCCATGTTTCACAACTAGAATCACACTTAAATTCCACCAATAAATGCATGGAGAAAACTACCCCTAGAAGACCTTATAAAGTGGTGTGTATGCTCAGAAGTGCTTAACCTTGCCATGACAGCATACCTCATTCTCTAACAAGGCTCTAAAGAAACCTGGAGAAACCCAAGCTATTTGACCAACTACCTACTGAATAGCAGCCAAGAGGACTAACATCAACACAGACAACAAAAAAAGAGCGTGTATTCAAAGCTATAAAGCAGCAGTTCTCAGCTTTTTGACTCCATTGTCCACAACAATATTTAAAGGCCCCATGACTTTTACAGTTGTTTGTGATTTACTGGATTTTAAAGATAAAGATTTTTTTATACTCACATTTTATTAATATTTACATTTTTTTTACATTTCATTTTTTTATTTAGTTTTTTATGTTTTATTTTATTGTTTTATTAATTTAAATTACTTTTCCAGGTCTAGAAATCACACTTTCATCATTTTTCAAATATAATTTTTTCACAGTTTTTTGAGGACCCCTCATTTTGAGAATGACTGCAAAAGCAAGTTTTCCAAAGAGCATTTTTGAGGAAGTTTCAGAAGAGATCTGGATATAACACACCTTGTCAATCAGCTAAGAAACGATTTATAAGTTGCAGGTGAAAAGACTGATCATACCTGTCCAGGAATGAGAGGCTCCTTATCATCAATATCAACCAGAACGTCATCTCTAGGGGTGTGAGCAATTGCCTCTGTTGATGGAAATATACCATAAATACTGTAAGCATAAAGTATAATGTTCATCCACCTTGTCAAAGAATGCACTTTTAATAGAACTGAACTATTAATAGAACTAAACGCCAAGAAAATAATTTGATTCTTGCCATTTTTTATTGAATAACAGAACTGTTCTAAATTAGAGCAGGTTACTATATTTTGGGTATACTTTATATACCCTAAAAAAGCTTGAAATAAATGTACTTTTCTCCAAAATCCTTTTTTCTTCCTGTCTTTCCTTCTTTCCCTAGGGATAACCCACACACATTTTCCAACATAAATTGTAAAAAATATTTTTTGATGTTGTAAACAAAAGATTAGTATTTTACTAAGATTAACCATAGTAAAAAGTAATACATTTAAGATACATTTATTTCATACTAAGTATAGTTCAAATCTATTATTTACTGATACATCGCTCGAGACTGACTGATATAAAAATTATAATTAAACTTTATTTGGAGTACTACTTGTTCACAATGCACATTTCTTAATATTTAGCCTAAAATGTGTTTTGATGTCATTATTGATGATGACTGCATGATCTTTGAATACTATCAGTCTTTAAATGCAAGATATTTAAAGTATACCTGAAGTATACTTGCAGTAATTCCACTTTAGCACACTCAAATATACTTCAGGATATCTTTATTTGGACTTCAGCACTACTTCCTCACAATTAAAGTGCGTTATGTACAAAATTGTTCCAATTCAGCAGACTTTTAAAAGTACAATTGGAGGGTATTTTTATTGAGTACATAAATAAATGTATTTTTAGTATACTTAGCATGAAATAAATGTATTTCAAATACATTTTAGTACATACTAGGGACGATTCATACTTTACTAATATTTTAGTCTTTCTACTTAAAATTTCAGATTTACTTCATTGTTACTTGCAGTTGCTTTGTAAATATTTATGAAATTGACTAGTAATTTCTAAGGGAAAACTGTTTCAAAGCCAATTCTTGTCAGTGTATCTGTAGTGTTTATATATAATATATACTTTATATATATGTTAATATACTTTGATGTGCGGTTTAAAAGGTATTTAGTCATTCCCTTATTTCCTCACCAAATTCTTCTTCAGTAGGGTCTCTGTCGAGGCTCTCTGGCTGCCAGCAGAACTCATTCAGCGAGTGGACTGTGCACTGGCCCACTACAGGCTTCCTGCCAAACTGACGGTTGTCTATAACCTTGATCACCAATGGAGGCATGTAGAGCTCTTCCTTGGGCAGTCGCTACAGTGGAGAAGAGATTACGAATAACAAAGATATGAACATAAAGAGATGCAAGGCTTCCAAACCTTTAACTTATAATGTCTTGTTTATTTCTCCATTTCAGTTGTTATTCCACAGAACCTTCCTCTCTCCTCTCATACTCTGTGAAAGTATTTCACACCCTAAACTGAGGCAAACATGACACAGGGCTGACCACGACTGACAGTGCAAATAACTTTGCTAGTCATTCAGCATTCTTTCCATGCGATGCCTTCCAGCCTTAGATGAGTATTGGAACGGAATCCAGACTATCTTACGTTTTAGAATTAAGAACTGACGCTCATTGCTAGGGAACATTTTTACTGTGCCAGTCATCACTCGTGAAACATCCACCATGTGAAGGACACCGTGACCACATTGTATATAAGTCTGTCTCAACTGGTTAGCAGCATGCTGTAACACAAAATTTGATATCTTAACTGGATTTCTACATAAAGAATCTACAAGAAATCTGAAGAGGGCTCAGCCAAGGTCAACTGTATTTATTAACCTTTGATAGTTACAATAGATGCGTTATTTTTGCCTTGATGAATGCCCATAAAAGTTCAATGAAAAGTTTAACCAAAAATGAGAATTTGCTAACAATTTATTCACCATCAAGTCATCCAAGATGTAGATGAATTTGTTTCTTCATCAGAACAGATTTGGATAAATCTGGTATTGCATCACTTTCTCACCAGTGGATCCTCTACAGTGAATGGGTGCCGTCAGAATAAGAGTCCAAACAGCTGATAAAAACATCACAATAACCTACAAGTAATGTAAGTAATCCACAGGCTGCATGTTTATAATAAACAAACCCATCATTAAGATGTTTTTAACTTCAAACATTGTTTCCAGCTAAAGATCATCTAGCCGTCCTCTGATCAGAATATTGTTTTCTACAATGAAAAGGTCATCTCTTCTGAATCAGGAAAGAAATATGAAAAGACCAAGTACTCTTTACAAGCAAAAACAGTTCTAGACAAACATGTCGGTGGATATTGATATGAGGGGACAACAGGAAATTATTTTTTTTCACTAAAGAAAGCATTAATATGGATTAAATTAACTGCCATTTTGTCCAGAAGTGATGATTTAAAGTTAAAACACCTAAATGATGGAGTTGTTTTTCACAATCGTGCAGCCTTTCACTTCACAAGACATTAATTGCCGGACTGGAGTCTTGTGCATTACTTGTGGATTATTGTGATGCTTTTATCAGCTGTTTGGACTCTCATTCTGACGGCACCCATTCACTGCAGAGGATCCACTGATGAGCAAGTGATGTAATGCTAAATTAAAACAAAAAAACTCATCTACATTCTTGGATGGTCTGAGGGTGAGTAAATGTTCATCAAATTTTCATTTTTGGGTGAACTATTCCTTTAAATCTTACATAATTGTATCTAATCTTACCCTACTTGACCTAATTTTGAACAAAATTATGTACATAAAAACAAACAAAACAAGATCCAGAGCTTACGACATCAATGAACAGGGTGTTGACTTCAAAGTTGGGGTTCTTCTTAGTATTTCGAATGACGCACGACTGAACCACACTTCCTCCACATTCCACCTGAAGACTGGGAGATGTCACACTGGCCAGCTGGAAACTCTTCAGGTTACGCAAACCCCACGCCAGTATCTAAGAGTTAAAAGGTTAAAAGGTTAAGTCGCATGTCCTGAAGTAATCATGAATGGTAAAACAGCCATGTAAAATGAATGGTAAAAAAGCGATGTCAGTGCTTTTCGTAAGGTTCAAGTAGTCTATACTGCACTAGAAGCTTTAAACTATAAATGGATAACCCGAGGAAAGGTTTTGGGCCCACCTCAATAGCTGTGCGTTGTAGGACAGGTTTTATCCCCTGCGGCACCATGTAGACATTAGGTTCCCTTTGTGGAGGTGGATATGGCAAATCAGAGTCCTCTGGCTAAGAATGAAGAGCAAAGCATAATATGAGTAAATATAACTTAATAAGGATCAGGCTCATTATTGTTAAATACAACTAAAGCTATAAAAAATAATTTTGTTAATTTTAGAAAAAGCTGAAAGAAAATAAAATATAAATATTAGATAAAAACTTTTAAATGTTGCCTTGACATTTGAAATAGGTCAACTGAAATAAGTGCAAGTTAAAGCACTAAAATTGCCGGAAATAAACAAAAATGTATTCAACCAGAAGCAAATAAAAACTAAAAATAAAATAAAAATAAATTAATATTCATTATAACAACAACGAAAGCACATACAATTATAAAAAAGTAAACTAAAACTAAAACTAAAATGAAAACTGAAAATACAAAAATAAAAGCTAATTCAAATATTATTAAAAAGTATAAAAGTACGTAAAATAACATTGATATGGATATTCTCTATTTAACTATATACAATAAGCAAGCAAAGATGGCTGAAAATGCATTCATAGTTTCAAAAACCATGCAAAATGCTATCTTCACAAAATTGAAGGAGACATGTAGTACATTTAGAGAACTCAGCTTCACAAGCACTATGTTTCCATTCTTCTCTATAAGTACATTTGCATGACGCACCCAAATTCGAAAATGGGTGTGAAAACAAACAAGGAATTGGTTACTAATAGCAGCTACAAAAAGTCAAACATCATGACTTCACATGCCAATCAAAGTTAGCAATCAAGCCGCAACACACACACACATATAAGGATTAGCCAGGACTGTGTTGTGCCAGTGCAATTGTTTGATGAATGGTACTACTGTTGAATACAATGGTGCTCTGTGCAAAGGGACCTTCGGAGATACGCTTCAGTCATGGAGAATTAGACTATGTAATGACTACCTTCATTAAGTTAAGGCAAGGATTTGAAAGAACGTCATTAAAACAGACACACCTTCAAGGAAGCATGGCTAATCTACTTGATAAATGAGAACATTTCCCGACAATTATACAAACTCAGTACTCAACATGCTCAAGTCTTTAGATACAAACAAATAATTTTGGAAAGGCCACTGTATTCAAAGGTCAAAGAGAATTAATCAGATCCTATATATATTGCATTTACATTTACATATATGCATTTGGCAAATACTTTTATCCAAAGCTTCTTACTGTACACTGCATTCAAGTTATATAATTAATCAGTTTATGTATTCCCCAGGAATCAAACCTATATGACCCTGGTGCTGCTAGCACTATTCTCTTCTGTTTTGGGAATAAAAAAAAATAATAATAATAATATTGGCAAATTAGTACCACATTTCTCCTATTTTCCCACTGTAACAATTATATGACCAATAAGTAATGGGAACATATGTTTTTCCAATGTTTTAACTAAAATCAAATTAATCCAACCAATTGTAACTTTATTTTTTAAGTTATATAACTCAATTTTTTTAGTCAGTTTAATGTCATTTCAATTGAACTTACTTGTACAGTGTATTTTTTAGATTACATGTGCTGTCATCTAACACTCACTTAAGGTTAATTTCTAATAATTTAATAACACTGTTAATTGTAAAATTTTCCAAATTGTATATTTACAGTGAATATTCTTTTTTCATAATGTACATTATAATGCTTTGATGCCTAAAATCACTTGTAGCATTTAAATTTTTAAATGTTTGGCTTTTAATTTTAGTCAAAATAGTACAGAATTTTATTAAAGTCAAGTCACCTTTATTTATATAACACTTTATACAATACAGATGTATAAATTACAGATGTATAAATTTCAGTTAATGCCAGTTCATTGTTGATTCAGTTGAGTTTAATAACTGTGTAAAGTTTATCAATTAGGGAATAAGTTCAAATGGTTTATAAAGGAATTCTAGAGTAAAAAGTGATGTCATCATCCAGCCCACTTCAGTTCTCATCCAATAGTGTCTGTGCATTTAAGTCCATAATATTGCCAAATATTCTGTTTTATTATTTTATAATACTATATAATATTATTGTATTATTGGTCATTTAATATCAGTGCATCCCTAGATCTTAATGATATCATGCTGTTATTTCCAGCAAAACAAAGACAGTAATGTGGAATACAGAGTAAAAGGGAAAGTGCAAGACGGTGAACCATGCATTGCCAATGTTTTCCTTTACTATTGGCGACTTGCAAATGTTTACGTCCCTAGTGTGTTTGAAGAGCAGCTATTATGCAGTCTAATAGCAGCATGTTAGTTCCACCATTAGTCTATCACTGTGTCTTTTTGAAATGCCACTGCAGAACAATACAAATCTTTGTGCAGATGAAGCGGAATCCAGTAGATAGGAGAGCTGGGAATACAGCCGGATCAGAAAGGCCTCTTAATTTCCAAGCCGTCTCCCACAAGATCTTGTCCTTGGCAGGCCTCATAAAAATCAAGGAGGTGCGTAGAAGTACACAGAGTTCTGGAGGAATCTACCCACCAGCGATAAAACAAATGTCTAGATCTCAACACTCCATACCCACAGCCTAATGAAAACCAGTGGGAATGACATGTTGGAGCTTTAACTATACTGGTTCCAGCTCAATATCTTTCACATTATAGGCCGCTATAAATGTCTGAATGACTTAATCATTAGCTCTGGTTTAACATGGTGGAACCACATGTCCTGTGTTTTTTTTTCATTGTGTTTAATCAACTAAATACAGTGAAATGTGCTTGTGTATGTGCATGCATGCTGAATTGTACCCATTGCTGTTGATTGTCAGAGAGGAACCCTGGAAGCACAAGCTTGAAGATGCCCAAAATAAACAGAGAGGGAAAAATGAACGAGAGAACAGGAAAGAGATGCTCTGGAACAACAGCAAATAAGATCCATTGTCTATTCACAGAATCCTCCACCAGCACTTACCTCATCCATGATATGTGAGGGTGGAATAATATCACCCTGCAGAAAAAAAAAGATTTTTAAAATCAAATAAATAAAGTGTTACAGTGCGGGCATTTGTTTGTGTGTGTGCGTGGGTGGGTGGTTTGACTGTTCTCTAAGGGTTCACTTTAATTCAATTTCCCTGTGATTATCCCACTCTAACTGATGCCAGCTGGACAGGTCTGGACTGGGTGGGGCCTCTGGCACTTTTAAACTCCACTGGCATCTCCAATCATTCTCCTGGCTGTCTGCATTGCCCAGACAGGGCTAGTGAAACTGATTCAGATACAGTGATGTTTATGTCATTTACAGCAGCTCTATCCAATTACTCAGTCATGCTTGACTGAGAGAACAGGGAGTGACGATGACTTGGAGGACAGGAAGTGTGTGTCTGTGCATTTTTTAAAGAAAGCAAACGAAAAAAGGGGAAAAAAGATGGGCAACTTAAAACATATGACTAACCTCTTGACCGGGGATGTGATGAACTGCAGGCTGTGAAGAAAGAATGAAGAGCAACGACTAAATTATTTCGTACTGTAAAAACTGAGAGCGGTTTTGCATTTTAAATCATATGTTGTCAGGCGCTATGCATACAAATACAACTGCGTGGGTGAAGGAGCCACTAAACTTGTGATATGTGCCATGTAAACACTTGTGGGTTAAACTCATAACAAAAGCATTTCTTTCAACAGAGATGCTGCAGACAACAGTTGGGCTAGATGTGACTAAAAGACGCAAAGAATCCTACAGAATCATCACTGAGGTGATCTTAATTACTTTCATAGCCTTAATTATGGCATGTGTCATTCACATGGAGACTGAAAATTGGAAAATTAATTAAGGCCACAGATGCCAGTTACAATATCACAAGTGATATAATGTCTATGAGGATGATAATTCATATAACTCTTACTTTATCTCTGCGGATCAGTTCGAAAGCAGCAAGCAGTTGTCCAGCAGGCTTCCCAGCTTTCTGGATGGGATACCAGGCAAGGCGAGGGGAAGACACCACTGATGGTTGGCAAACACAACGGCCCATAAACTCATCAGCGCCCTGCAGGGGGTCAAATAACTTATCAGGCATTTTCTGTTTCACAGATATGAAACGAAACCTATCTGACATCAGCCCAAGCTTCAGACAGAATGTCTTCAGACATTTAGTAGCATGCAAACTTTATATTTATAATTGTCTTAGCTTTCTGTCTGTAAATAATCATTTATCACTGTCACTACTACTTTACTTGACTTTATTTCACTTCTTTTTTTGAATGAAGGTTTCCAATATTAGTCTACTACTGTGGCGCCAGGAATTTTAAAATTAACCTGTACTTAAATGGCACATACAAACCAAAATAAGTAGTCATAATGCCTAATATATTGTTTGTAGCCTTGCCTATACATAAAACCTGTGTTTAATTAATGCAAAAAGCAAGATAGCTGGACCAGCCTTTTTTTCAGTGATTTTATTTTAAGACAGGATTATTTTAGTAGTATTTACAATTTAATTAATTTATTTATTTATAAGTTTTTAGTTTTCATTTTAGTTTATGTTTTAGTAATTTGTTCTACGGTTTTGGTTTTGTTTTTAATATTAATATTTAGCATTATTTTTTAAATCAGTTCTAGTTTCCGTAATGTTAGTACTTTAGTTCTGGCAGGACCACTATCGTCAAAGATGACTGACAATTAGCATACAGTTTGGATTGGCGGTATGGTTCTGTTCTGGGCAAGAACTCCCTGCGCATCCATGCCGCCTAGCAGGGTAAACAGAACAGAACCAACATAAATGTATTGCAGATATCATAAAAGTTCAATCATTTCATGTAACATTTTAGAAATTAGTCTGATTCAAAGGAGAATCAGAAGGCCGAATCCTGACTGTCGAGAGGTGGAGTTGGGGATGGAGGAGGGTAATTAGCTATTGAGCAACGCGAAAGCTGGTGATAATACTGAAGGATCTTAAATATGGGTGCTGTGATAGGGGTCTCATCCCTATAGGTAGACGTGGATCAGCTAGTCAACTGATGCAAGCTTGACTAACGTCACCTGCCAGAACTAATACTACGCTTGATTTTAAACATTTTATTTCAGTTTGTTGCCAAGGCAACATTTCTCGTTTCTAAGTTTTTTATGTTTTTCAAGTTTTCTATATTTTATTTTATTTTTGCCTTATTTCAATTAATGAAAACTAATAACTAATCATTTTAGTTAACAATAACAACACTGGTTTAAGAAGTGCAATATATAATACCACCGTTGTGTCTGACTTTAATCGTTTAATTTTAAATAAGTTACTTAAACATCATTTTGTCAAACAATTACACAGACTTCAGTCTTTCCTCATTCAAATAGATATGAACTGTACTTGCATGGTGTTATGAATAAGACTGAGAGAACTGACTTTGATATTGGTAAGATAATTCTGCCTGACAAAATTAGTGGTTCTTGACCTGATCAAACTGTAAATTGGGCAAGACTTCATTTCGCTGGTCGAAAGTCTAATTAATCTGACAATAAACACACCCATTTATAAAATAACACATACCAACACAATGAAAACTCACATAGGTGTCCTGATCGTATAGTTCCACCACAATGTGCGGAGGGTTCCTCTCAGTCACAAGATGGTCTCCAAATATTTCAACTTCATAAAAGATGAGAGTCTGGTCCCAGGTGGGATTGAGCGTGTTCCGAACAGTCACCGTCTTCTGGCTCTGATGCAGGAAGGACACGATGGCATAGGGATCTAATCAAAGAGTCAAAGAGTCAAAGATCAATGAACTGCATCACATTTTCACGTCAGAATAAGTGATGAAGTATGGCAAGAGTTGCAAGTACACATCAAGGGGAATAGCATGTGTAATGTGCATTTGTATACTGTCAAAAACGAGATCTAAACTGTCAACTGAAACGAGAAAGGCTTCGTCAGGTCAAATGGAGGTTATTGCCACATAGATGGATAAATGAAATGGAAAGAACTGCATCAAGAGTTAGGAAAGATGTGCAGTCATCAACTCACTGAAGTCTGTTTGCCATCAAGTGATTTGGTACATTCTCCTCAGAACAAGACGTTCAATGCATCAGTAAACACAATAAACACAAGCATTTCTGTTTTTATTTGGTTCTGTAATGAGGGTGAATTTGCCAAGAATATAACATCAATAATGGAAGTGAAAAGAACCAGAGATACCCTGAGTTATGGCGTAGGGAGGGTGAGAGCATTTTTTTTAACTTTAGTAGGTCTATGTAATGTCTGAAAGATGATGTGTGGTTGCGAGACAGAGAAATGGGGGAAAAGATGAGTGAGTTAGCCAATGCATGTGCATGTGTGAGTGTTTATGTATTTAAGTGAGGGTTTTAAAGAGATAGTTCACCCAAAAATGAAAATTCTGTCATTGCCATTCCAAATCTGGACGTAATAAAATAGAAAAACATATAAAGAATGTGCGTGCTTCTCTTCTATAAAATTATAAAAGTTGATTTAAGCTGATGCCATTTAACACCATTTAACCATCATAAAAGTTGTCCATATGACTCAGGTGCTGCATTCCAAGTCATACACCACAATTGTGTGAGGTATAGACTGAAATTTAAGATGTTATTGTAGCTCTTAAATTAAACTTTTTCGTGACTATCTAAAGAAGCCAAATTTGAATGCAAGCACAAACTCACATTCAAAACGTGAATTTGAACAAAAGTTTTAATATGACTTCAGAACACTAGGAACAAGTAATTCAGATTATGTTTTTGTCCTTTTTAGAAATATTAACTGTCACTGAAAATTGGAATGTGTACATTCTTCCAAATGTCTCTGCAAGTAATAACAGCATATGAGATTTTAAGAGTAAATAATGGCAGACTTTTTATTTTTGGTAAACTATTCCTTTAAAAGACACAACATCCAAACATTTAAAAAAACATGCACTTAAGGTGCTGAAAAATAAGAAAGTGACATCAACTGCTTAGGAATGCCAGAAATTGGAGCGACAGTCAAAGTTTATTATTTCAGTCGACATAAAGCAGCCTCAGAGGGATAGTTTCACTTGGGAGGGAGAAACAGACACTTTTCCCAGCTCTTATTAAACTAGCTTACTTACACACACACACACACACACACACAACTTCCTACTTCCCACAAACACAGTGGCTCAAATAAACAAAGGGATAAACAAGCTATGGGGAGCGTGCACTGTTACCCAGGAGCCAATGGGAAATAAACACAGGCAGTGTCTAATCTGGCTGCTTACAGTGAACAGTAAATAAACTGTCTTCCCCAAGGGCATTGTGGGACTGGACATGTCGACGGCTGCCCACGTGTGCGACTCAAACATGATGCATGACCCTCGGGAACAATGACATGCTCAAAGTAAACAAGGAAAGGCAACCAAGAAATTTGGCTATGGATCATTTCCCATATATCAATACTATGAAGGGTATAACTGTTCAAAAATCATATTCAAATGCGCATATTCGAAATGTCCAGTGAATGACAGAAAGACAGAGAGATGATAGACTGAGTGACTGACGACAGACAGACAGACAGACAGACAGACAGATAGACACATAGACAGATAGATAGATAGATAGATAGATAGATAGATAGATCTGACTTTAGCACAGAGGGGCCTACAGCCATGTAGCATCTGGCTCAAACTTCTGACTTCCTCTAATCCCCCTCCAGTAGCCAAAGCACTGATGCAGCTCTACATTTTTCCCTCCTTTATAAATATTGCGGTCCATCGATCATTTCCCTTTACCAAACTCCGTCTCAAGCGCACCAAGGACAAGTGATTTCTGCCTCCAGCTTGATTTATTCATTTTCCTCGGAGCTCAGAACCCTGTAAAAGATCTAGGCTGGGTTTTGTGCATCAGGAGACCGACCCAAAACTATTTGTAGATTTGTAATCAGAGCGCCAGACTGGCCTGATTTATACCAGGCCTGTATTTTTAAAAGGATCCTCAATGTTTTCTCATCTGTGCTTGCGGGTTCAGAATGAACCTTAAATGCATAGCCCGGGTAGCTACATTTCCAAGATTTTGCAAAAAACAAAAAACAATATACTTCAGATCTTTCTCCACCTTAATGTCCTTTTTTTTTCTTCGTTTTCATCCTTGTCTGCTTTGTTTCCATTTTTAGACTATGGTTTTTCCATGCATAGGAGATTTATACCAGACATTTCTAATGGGTGATAACCAGCGGGCGTATTTTGCCTGCATTTTAATGATGTGGAGCACTCTGGGTTAAAAAAAATTTCACTACCACAACTTAGAGCTTTAGACCATGGCAACAGACTCGCTATGGTTTAAAGGGGGTGAAATACTGCTCCAGCGTTGCCAAAAAAGCTCTTCTATATTTGACTTTTTAAGTGACTGTTTTTTTGCCAACATCAATAATCAGTGTCACATTTTGAATGAAAACTCACTTCATGTTTATTAATAGGTAATATAAGGTAATAACAAGGCCCACACGGAATCTGCACATTTATGAGGGGAATTCTGTGGAATGGATTTAAATATGGTAAAATGGCTTAAACAGAGCCGAGAGCACTGAAATCCATTTATGAATAACTCTTTCAAATTATAATTCTAAAAAGAAAAAAACAGTAAACACACAAATGGCAAGGTGGTGTAAAACTTTGGAAATTACAAATTGTGTGGATCTGCGAAGCTTTCTGTAGAATTCTGTGGGCCCAGATTCCATTTGGGGCAACAATTCCACAATATTCATTACACAACTATACAATAAAACATTATCCGTCTTTCTTTCTTTCTTTCTTTCTTTTCCCATATATCATTACTATGTTAAAATTCATTGTTAAAATATAATTTGCATATGTAAAAAATTGTATTGGAATTTTTGTGTCAATGTAGAAAACCTAATAAAGAGAATGTTTAAAAAAACATTATCTGGACACGATGGGTGGGGTGTTTTAAAATATTTTTGTCTTAAAGAGTTAGAGTAAGCATTTTTTTTTTACTTTTATAGCCAATAAACAGAAATAACACATGATTATGAAGAATACAGAAGAACTTTTGCTACTAGCAACAACTGTAAAACCAGAGGTTTCACCTGATGTGTGTGTTTAGACAGTTTACATCAGCATCTTCTGCTCTAACATCAATCCCACAGTTAAATCCCATCCTTTGACCCGACAAAACGTCACATGTGCATCTAGAATTAAAAATACACACAGTGCACATGCTTTATGTGCTCTTGTTTTGATACTTTCCAAGGACACAAGTCATGGAAGCAAAAAAGGAACTAGTGCCAGTAAATCAAAAAGAAAAACGGCAGAGTACAGCAACAAATTCAGCATATAATGTCTCATTTTGATTAGCCTTTTTCAGGGCTTTTCGCTTTTTAAAGTTCAGAAAGTCAGGGAGAGAGAGCAGGGTAATGGAATATGTTGCAAGCTAGATTCAAACTTGCCTCGCCCATGAGTGCACCGGCATCAGAGCTCATGAATTAACCACTAGACCATGGCTCCGACTTGATTTGTTTTACTCTATGTACCTTCTCTTCTCTATGCAAATGACATTTTTTACATCTTCGCTGCCAACATCTTCTCTCATGGACACCATTGTAAATCTACTTCATTTCGTTTCTCTCTGGGCTACACTTGACCCGAACTGCCTCGGGCTAGTCTGTGCCAGGCACAATATTTCACCCCCTCTGACGTAAGCTCAGTTACGGTTCCTCTACCATTACATCTCAAAACCTCACTTTTATGATTTTGTTATTTATAAAATGCTCCCATTATTCTAGGCAATACTGACCATTTTTTTAGAGATAAATTCGTAAAATCGTAATTCTGTCGTGTACGCTATCGCTCTCAATATGCTTCACATTAGGACTATCCATTGACCTCAATTTGTGTCACCACACGACCTGGAAATATGTAACTTATTGTATGGCAAAATAAGAGCACACTTCATGCCATGTGGTATCGTAGTAAATGTCTTAAAAAGCTGATTTTGCCGATGCCTGCTGTGTGTCTGAATGTGTGCTAGTACTGTGTTCAAAAGGGTATGTTACTCAGATCCTATGCAAATAACCACAAGATCAAGACATGTAGATTCTGGCAAAATAAATGCAGCTGCTTTACAAAATAAATGACTGGTGCATATATTTCTTGGTACTATGCATAGCTTTGATCAGATTTTAAGCAACAAAACTGAGTAGCCTACACTGCTTTTGTTTATTTTTTAGGTTTTGACCTTGGAAAATCTGATTTACATCTGGGTTGATCAAAATTCAGAATTGAAAAAATGGCTTCAGTTTAATTTCTTAATATCTCCTTTTGTATTTAATTTTTTTAGCAAAAAGCTAAAATATACACTACCCTTTAACAGTTTGAGGTTGTTATAATTACATTTTAAAATATATTAAAATACAAAACATCTGAACATTAAAAGTTAACAATATTACTGTTTTTAAATGTATTTCTTATACAAATAAATGCAGCTTTGGTGAGCATTTCAAAAGCATAAAAAATCGGACAGATCCCTAACGTTTAATTGGTGTATTCATATATATAAAATAATAGTAACAATAAAATAACATTTAAAAATGTAAAATATATTTCATTGGATTGCATTAAAAAAAAAAGAATTCTTCATTCAATTTTGAACTATACACAACCCTTCATATATCTGTAATAATTAAGTTTGGCTCACAGTGAAGGTGGTATATGCTCACCTGAGAAACTGTCCTTATCCATTGCCAGCAGGTCTCTGGCCTGATACAAATAACATCGCAAATGATACAGGGTCCCATCTAAAGAATCAAGAGGATGAACATCAGTGTAGTTTCAGCCATCATTTAAATCTGTCATTATTTTAAATGAAGTGAGAAAACTGGCATGTTTGACTCACTATCGAAGAAGCAGGAGATTGTCGGGCGGTTGACACCAAAGGTTGTTGTAACTGACTTATCGTCATTCTTTTCATCAGTAACACTGCTCTGTTGACAAAAAAGGAAAAACACTGTGAGACACATTATGCTCCTTCAACCTAAACAGTAGACTCACACATTTGGAGATGGGAAAAGATGGGACATTCATGTTGGATCAGATATCACAATATTCCGACCAAAAGGATAAACAGAGTATGTGTTAATGATGACTCTGCTGTCAGTTGTGGAAAGGGCAACTGTACATGCACCACAAACCACTGGCATGAAGTGATTACATGTCACCGCCCCAAGACACTCGAATATCATTTTGACACATACAAAATTCTGACCTTCTCTGAATAAAATGCCTGATTATGTCTCTTAACCAGAGTGAAACTGTTATGTCATTTGTGGCTCACTTTATTTACATAACCCAATACCCTTGTACTGTATGGTTTTGAAGAAAAAAAGAAAAGAAAAACACCCTCCAAAGTGCCCTCTGAAACAAGAACAGAATTTGAAATGTAATTCCAATGAGTAGCGGTGTAGTGCTACCAAAGGCTGAATCGCTATTTTAAATGTCACATTATTTGCGCACGCAGCTTATAGCACCAAGCAAACTGAGGTATAATAAAGTCTGCTTTTTGATCTCTCCTATGTAGCAGTGAAAAGTCTGACTTATTTTGGTGAATTGGTTCACTCTCTATCTCATATATAGCAGTGGAAATCTAATTCATCCTAGTGAATCGACTAATCCTAAATGCTCTCTCTCATAGGTAGAGGTGGAAAGTCAGATTTTTTCTATTGAATCGGTTTGTCTTAAACTGCTCGCTATCTCATATGTAGCAGTGAAAAGTCTGATTCATTCTAGTGAATCAATTCATTCTAAATGGCTCTCCCTCCTATGTAGATTTGCAAAATCTGATTAATTTTAGTGAATCATTTGTCTTAAACTGCACTCTATCGCTCATATGTAGCATTGGAAAGTCTGATTCATTTTAATGAAACAATTCATGCTAAAGAGTTCTCTCTTGTATTAAGCAGTGTAATGTCTGAAAAGTCTTTCTATTGAATAGGTTCATCTTAAACTGCTCATATATAGCTGTGAAAAGTCTGATTCATTCTAATGAATCAATTCACTATAAATGGCCCTCCTTCATATGTAGATTTGCAGATTAATTTTAGTGAATAATTTGTCCTTAACCGCACTCTATCTCTCAGGTGTAGCATTGGAAAGTCTGATTCATTCTAGTGAATCAATTCATTATAAATGTCCCTCCTTCATATGTAGATTTGCTGATTAATTTTAGCGAATCATTTGTCTTAAACTGCACTCTATCTCTCATGTGTAGCATTGGAAAGTCTGATTCATTTTAGCTAAACAATTCAAGCTAAACAGCTCTCTCTTATATTAAGCAGTGAAAAGTCTGATTCATTCAAGTGAATTGGTTGGTCCTAAACAACTCTCTCATATGCAACATTGAAAGGTCTGATTCATTCTAGTCCGATTCTGGGTCAATCAGTTTGTCCCAAACTACTCTCTCTCGCGCTCTCTCTCTCTCATACAGTAGCTTTGGAAAGTTATTCCAATTAATCAGTTCATTCAGTTATAATCTAGCAGGGGAGCTACAGGAAGAGCATGATTTAAAAAAAAAAAAGGTTAAAACACTCAACATCATATGGGAATAACTGAAAATGAGTAAATTAACTATTTGAAGCTTATAATTGATGTCTCTGGGTCAGAGTTTTCAGGTTCACCTTTGCAAGGCACTGGGGCCTTTCACTTGCATCATGGATTCATTCCAGACCCTCGTCAACTCTGAGTTTTCAAGCCAGCCAAGCCTACACGATATCTCATGCCAAACTGCCTGGAATAGATCCGTAACAATGGACCCAGCGGACCAGACTATGAGTAAAAGAATAAGCATACTAACTAGGCTTTATGCATACACCATCTTTCACACTCACTGGTCCATCTCTGTCTCCCTGTAAATGATATCCCATGATGCCCTTATTTTACCAGGCTGATTCCACTTTGCTTGCCCAGTCTCTCTCAGCACCTCCGTTTCGTCCAAGCTCAAAGCCCTCCACACCCATTCTCGCCTTTGCCTTGTCTAAAATGCATCTCACCCTCGTTTGATTCTCCCCGACCACTCTCCTTTTCTTCCATTACTGTCCCTCTTTCTGAACTTCAACCCAATTCCAGCTCTACATCACTCAAATAGTCAACCCTCATTACCAGCGAACACTCCAAGGAAAAGATGGCCGCCGGCCCCATCTTTTCTAACGGCTCCATACGGCATCTCCAGCGCCGGCGACGGAAGGAGTCAGTTTTCCTCTGCTTAAGGTGAAACTTCCAGCCGAATAAAGAGGAATATTCCCAGCCCTCACGCTCCGACTCGTCCGGACGCTGCTGTAGAAGAGTGAGCACACACAGAAAAAGACAAATGTATATAATTGAACTGGATTATATTAAGGTATTATTTCATTATGTGTGTTCTGTATGATCCTAACCAGCGGTGCACAGTGCAATAAAAATAAAAAAGGACAAATAGCAGACATCAGGATCTTTAGGGTAGTGAGGAATTAGAGTTATCTAATAGAGTAGAAAGACGGGAGGTACGTCTAGACAAATGTTTTTAAATCTGTGCTTGAAGAGTGCCACCATGAGGACAACTGATTTAACTCACAGTGACCCTAAAAATTATACAGACACTTAAAAATATACTGTATGATACTGCATTAATCAAATATCTAAGTTGTCTAATTATTGCTATTATATATTTTTTAACTACTCTTTTCAAGCAAAACATTCTACAAAAAAAGTTATTAAATTATAAAATGATAGATTGATAGATGCTTGAAATTAGGACAAAACTGCCTAAAATGTTACCCAATGTTAATGTGAACACGAGTCAAAATTGCAGCATTCTGGGAAAATGTCTAGCATCCTTGTCATTTGGTTTAATAATGATTTCACTGCATAAACAATGTTCACTACTGTTTAAAAATGTAGGGTCAGTACTTTTTTCTGTTAAGCAAGGGTACATTATATTGATTAAAATTGATAGTAAAGATATTTACAATCTCAACAAGAGATGTTTCTTGAGCAACAGATATTGGAATGATTTCTGAAGGATCATGTGACCTTTGCCATTACAGGAATACATTTTTAAATATATTTCAAAAAGAATACAGTTATTTTAAATTGTAATAATATTTCACAACATTACTGTTTTATTAAAAAGATTGAAAAATCTTACTGATGCCACACTTTGAATAGTAGTGTATTAATATATTTTTATCCATTATTTGGTTGTCCAAATACTTCATTTTTAATAAGTAAATAATATAATCTAAACCACCTTTTGTACCCAAACCACTCTCTCACACATTTTTTCCTCTTAGTTCTTTACTCACTTTTAGTAGTCCTACTTGTTTCTTGCACAGAACCAAATATAAACACACTGAGCCTCATTCATGCAACAAATTTATGTGTAAATCATTCGTAAACCCATTCTTATGTAAACTGTCTCATTGAATTGAAAGTGACATTTCATGTAAGAATGGATTTACGAATGGTTTAAAGGGGTCATATGATGCGATTTCAAGTTTTCCTTTCTCTTTGGAGTGTTACAAGCTGATTGTGCATAGATAAGATCCCTGAAGTTGCAAAGACTAAAGTCTCAAAACCAAAGAGATATACTTTATCAAAGTTAAGACCACGCCCCCCTAAAACGGCTCGTTCTAACACGGCCCCACATATCTACCTCACTATGTGGAAATATTTGCATAATGCCGCCCAAATGTGCATGCAAAGAAATAAGGCGTGGTTTCAGTAACCGCAGTTAGTGTTGAAGCAGCCATGATCTTTAAAAAAGCATCATATGACCCCTTTAACACAAAATTTCTTCCGCCCGTGTTTCATGAATGAGGCCCAATGCCATTCTCTCTGACTCCAGAAAGCTAATATGTTAATGTTCTTCAGTCTAACAGTGATCTCAAAAATTGATTTTTAGATGTTTATTAACAAAGTGTTTTTTTGCTTATTGGATAAAGACTTTCACAGAATGAAACAAAAACTCTTTATCTCTCTCTCTCTCTCTCTCTCTCTCTCTCTCTCTCTGTTACACACCCTCACACAGATTATGAACATTAGGCATATTTGCGGCAGGACTTTATAGTTGGACCCAGGTTTTCCTGCCAAGTGGATTAGAGGTGTGGGATTGAGTTCAGATTATTCTCAGATGGCATGATTAATTAGGTGTTCTCTCAAGCTCCATCTGCCTCTCACCAGATGCGTTCAGGGACGGGGAAGACCTCCTGAGACTACACAGAGCTCTTTATGTCACGCCATCCTGAGCTTTACCAGAATCCCCCACCATTCAAAGAGAAAACGAAGCCAAGATTCTTCTTTTGTTTATCGCTCTCAATCTGAAACTTTGTTATTTCTCTGACTGAAAACAAACACTTGGCTAATGACTGATGATGTACTTTTCTGAGTGCCTCCATTTTCTGCATATCTCTACGGCGGAGTCGGATCCAATGTCTCCGGCGGTTGGTGTGGTACATCTTCTCGGATGGAACCCAGGACTTTGGCCGGCGGTCTGGGGGGAGGGTTATTCCATATTCCCACCCTACAGGTAGAAAAGGATTTATTGTAAAGGCACAATATATTCAAAATAACGAAGCTCATAAGTCAGTGGTGCATGTGTGTGCAGGAAAGACTTCTCAAAGTTTCCAAACCTTGATCATCCACTGCACGCTTCAGGTCCTCGCTCCACTCAATATCCTCCCACACCCAGCCGGGGGGACACTCAATCTCCTCTTTAGGCACGGCTTTTTCTCCATTCTGCCCCCCAGTGGACACATAAAGAACAAAAAGGTCAGTTCCTGCCAACTGATTTTAATGTAGAACATATTAGTCCACTTTTTAAAGTATTTTTGAAATACCCTTTGACTTAAAGGGATAGTTCACCCAAAAAGGAAAATTAGATTTTTATCTGCTTACCCCCAGGGCAAGATGTAGGTGATTTTGTTTCTTCAGTAGAACACAAACAAAGATTTTTAACTCAAACCGTTGCAGTCTGTCAGTCTTATAATGGAAGTGAATGGGAATCACGGCTTTGAGAGTCAAAAAAAACATACACAAACAAAACCAAATTAAACCCTGCGGCTCGTGGCGATACATTGATGTGTAAAGACACGAAACGATCGGTCTGTGCAAGAAACTGAACAGTATTTATATCGTTTTTTACCTCTGATGCACTGCAATGTCTGAACTGTCTGAACTGTCCTGAGCGCATTCTCGACAGCCGGCGTGTGACACGTCTTCTTCTTCTTCTTGCTTTATGGCGGATCACATACTTATATGCGCATTACCGCCACCTATCTCTCAAATGGACCATTGACACTCTATCTGCAATCTCAATTAGGAGTGTCAATGGTCCATTTGAGAGATAGGTGGCGGTAATGCACTTATAAGTCTGCGATGCCGTGATTCCCATTCACTTCCATTATAAGACTGACAAACTGCAATGGTTTGAGTTAAAAATCTTTGTTTGTGTTCTACTGAAGAACCTGTAGTAGAACTACTGAAGTTCTACAAAGTCACCTACATCTTGGATGCCCTGGGGTTAAGCAGATAAACATCAAATTTTAATTTTTGGGTAAACTATCCCTTTAATACTCCTCTGCGGCTCACGAATAACACTATGAACTAAAGGTACAGTTTTGTTATGATACAACCACACACTGACCACATCTGTGAACCCCTCTGGCATGCCAATCCACTGTCCTCCTGGCAAACGCATCTGATTTTCAAACACCTCTTCCAAAAAGCTTATATGACCAGCATCAGTGTCATACAGCAATCTGGCCATCATGGGCATAAATACAAATCCATGTTATGCAGATTCAAAGGGTGTTTAATGGTGCTGATATCACAGATAATGATAAGACGGTACTCACGTTTTCTCTGGGCTGACGTACCAGTCTCCCGCCCAGCTCCATCCTGGAGTGGGTTTGAAGCTCTCCTTTGGGAGTTTGATTCTGCCAGTCACGTCACTGAACTTGGGGTATGTCAAACCCGTCGTACCCCAGTTCCCCACCAGAGCCAATTTAGTCTGGTTTTCATACTGTAGATCAAAATAAATCCCAGTAGGAATTTGAAAAAAGTATATTAGGCTCACCAAGGCTGCATTGATTTGAAAATACAGTGAAATAGTAATATTATTACAATTTAAAATACCTGTTTTCTGTTTTTATGTTTTAAAATGTAATTTAGAAGGCATCATCAATGTCACGTGATCCTTGGGAAATTATTACAATATGCTGATTTGTTGCTTAAAAAACATTTCTTACTATTATCAATGTTGTAAATAGTTCTGCTGCTTAATATTTTTGTGGAAACTGTGATATTATGATTGTGTGAAATTTACTTTTAAGAGATGTTATTTAGCAAAGGTCCACAGGGCAAAAGTGCCCGTAGGTGAAGAAAAAAAAATATATAATATTGAATTAATTTGTTAAAGTTGCATGTGGGTAGCTGCCCACTCACCGTTTCTGCAAACACAGAGAGTTTGCCCTCGGCAAACTGGTTAAAGGATTTGACATCAGCAGTCAGTCCGAACCACACCTTGACCCTGAGCTGAGCTGGGATCTTACTATATCCCCCGTCTTCTTGAGGATACTGAGCACAAATTACACACAGAGATAGAGAGATTTATCAGCGCCCCTACGTTTCCATTCATCATTTGTACTGTAGCATTAGTATGTGCTTTGCCTGTGTTTACCTTCATGAAAACCGTCTGAAGTTGACCACAGTGCTTTCCACAGTAACCGTGGGAAAAGAGAACTTGATGGGCAGGGATTCTGTGGTAGGCCACTCGTCTGTCTCCCTGAAGCATCCAGATTATTATATCTGGCAGACTGTTCTGGGGCTGAAAGAAAGAAAAAAACATTTTTTTTTATTTATGGAGTTACTATTTGAACCAGGAGTAAGTAGCACTAAATAATTTATAGGCCCTCTTTACACCTGGTATAAAAATACTGTTTTGCCAATCCAATCACAAGTGAACAACACTAAATACAATTGTAAACGGGATCTAAAATGTTTTGATCATTATTGACCACCAGAAGCAGTCAAAAGATGCTCATAGATGCTCATTAGATGCTCATGTGGTCGAATGTGTTCAACAGCCACAAAAGACCGCTGCCTATTGACCTAACAGTAACCACAACTTGGAGTTGTGATTGATGATAAGCTGAATTTCTCAGACCACATTGCTAAAACTGCCCGGTCCTGCAGATTTGCTTTATACAACATTAGTGTGGCGAGTATCCCGAGTCCAGAGTAGCGTCGCCCTGGAAACGCCGCTGCCACACTGATCACCGACGCACAACACCTGTGCGCGATGAGTGGCGCACCTGGAGCTCGTTCCCGCTGGCCTTAAAAGCCAGGAGAAGAGACACCAGCGGG
>NW_015538012.1:24154-40791 GCF_001515605.1 Sinocyclocheilus anshuiensis
GGACACAGACTGGTACCGCCAGGTTGCTATAACGATCTCTGTGCTTCTTCTAGGAGAAACCGCTCTCTTCCCCCGGACATATGGAAGAGGTCATCCGCCGCCTAACGGAGCTCTCGGCCCGCCAGCAGCAGTTTACCGAGCGACTGGCAGCCCGGCAGGAATATACTGACCGGGTCGTGGAACAGCTGCAGGCCAGCGTGGCGGGGCGCCTGCCCCTCCCGGAAGCGCCGGTCAAAGCGCACCCATACCTCGTCCGGTTGACCGAGAACGACGACATCGAGGCTTACCTCCACACATTTGAGGTCATCGCGGCCAGGGAGAACTTCCTCTTCCGCATGAATTTCTGTATGACACAATAAAACAGAGGCCCTTCACTTCTATTGAATGATCCATCCTGTGTCACATAATCCCATGTCTGGTGCCAAACCCAGCCAGAGTAACTGTGATCTCACCTCTACCACCAGCAGATCATCAGGGTGTATGTCGTCAGTCTTTTGCTCCACCTGATCAGACAGCTTTGTAATGACCTCCAGCAGCAAACGTCCACGATAGGCCACACCCTCTCCCTACATCAAAAAAAAAAATCAAACACATAGCAACTTCATTTCTAAAATTGTTCAAAATATTAAGCATCGTTAAGGCAATAATCAAACGTAATTTTAATAATTGTCACAGTCTTCAGCGGGTGTGCCCAGGATGGCCACCAGATGACACTGTGTTCTGTGAGCACATGGCTTGTGTTGTGTTTGTTTGTTGCCATGTGCTCTCTCCTGTCTATTGTCTTGCCCCGCCCATCTTGTTACCTCATTATTGTTTAAGTTGCTCCACCTGTGTCTCCCTCGCTAGCCTCCTCATTTGGTTTCCTATTTATTCTCCTGGTGTCTGTAATCCTGTGCTGATCCGTCGCGGTTTTCATTTTGTGTGTTATGTCTGCATGTAGTGCAGTTCCGAGCCCGCCTGTCTGTTTTTCCCCCTCTGGGTTGTTTTAGTTTGTTTTTGTTTCATTTTATTATTAAAAGAAAGAACCATTCATCCTGCACTTGAGTCCTCGCTTCATCTCTCCACACGCACCGTGACAAATAATATGTTTAAATATGTTTATATGTTATATGTAATAAGTTTGTATTCAGTCTTCATATGAAGGAGCATGGGGTATGCTATGCCACTTTCCAAGTTATTCCAAGCTAGATTTGAGGAATTATATATTCCAGACATAATTTCAAATTAAATATGAATATTAATTATATATAAATAAACATACATAATACAAAGGTTTAATATAAAAAAAGTAATCTAGTGAAACCATTTTGATATTTAGAATCATAAAAATATTAGTAAAAATGATTTGCTTATGCAAAAACATACACACACACACATACATACATGTATATATAGAGAAAGTAAATCTCACCTTTCCAAAGTTTAGTACCTCATGTGGGTCTGAGAAGGCCGTGAATTCTCGGGGGCTCCCATACATGTTGACGTAGCAGGGGCCAAATGTCGGAAGAAAGCCTATATTGTCGTCCACTAATTGACATAAAATGGAGAACAGCAAGAATTAGACACACAGTGGTCACCTCCACCTTTAGGAGCAGTAAAATGTATGTACATTTAAATGTATGACCATATTGCTTCTTGAGATAAATTCAGTGGCAAATATATTTCCATTTAGTCATAGAAGACAACTTCTCTAAAGGCCAGCCGAATAAAAGGATAGACAGCAAGTACTACAGCCCAACATAAGGCTAAACCTGACATAGGTGTGATCTACAGGAAGGATAGCACACAGATTTGAGATCAGAGAGACACACATACTGGTGACGTGGAAGGTCCTGGGAGGAAACTCATCTGAGTGCATAGAGAAATAAAAATGTTGACACACAATAAGGATAGGATAAGTGAAAAATAGCTGATGCTATACAACCTGTTACCTGACTCATGCATTAATCACGTCTGCACCAGGCATAGAGTAAGATTTGCACACCAACTCAAACTCACTCACAAAAGATGGTGAAACCAACAACCAACTGCTAATTTACTGAAACCAATGCAATGCAACACTACAATTCTGTCAACCAAGCCACATAAAAAACCTGAACTGTCATGCCTCCTTGGCAATAGCATGAATGCTAAAGTAAAAAAAAAAAAAAGTACTTTGTCATCCTTGCCTCTAATTCAGATTAGGACACACAAGCCAATTTTACATAACATTCCCCAAAAAGCAGTGTTAATTTCATTCTCTAGTTTCAATTCACAGCCAGTGTATTACTAATATGCAAAATCAAGACATCAAATCAGCAAGCAAACAAGGATTAGTGTCACACTGGAACCTGCACATTATTGAACTAATGCAACGTCTTTCAACATTGTAAACTGAAAGAATATTTTTTCTGATACCAAGAAAATAATTTCTGATACCAAAGTTACTTTTACCTATACTAACTAAATAGACAGAGACTACAAATGAATAAAAACACAAATGAATACAAATGGCAATCATTGTGGCACAATGCTTGAGTGAATCGAGGTGTCAAGTTGTGGCTTTAGCCAATGATATGAATTTTGGGAAGGACTGATTTTAATTAGCTTTTGCTCTGAGAATCGATAATATCTACCATTGTTCAGCAGTTATGTTTAATGTTTTTAGTTGTGCAGAAATAATGAACTTCAGCATATCTTCTTTAAATGGTAGAGCAGTGGTTCTCAACCAGGAGGCTGGGGCTCATTAGAGGGCCTCAACAAACTTCCAAAGAGATGTCAAGATTTAAAATAAGCATAAAATAAAACCACTAAAATGTACCCCTTCATCAACAGTGTTTTTCTTTCCTCTTTCAAGAACCAGGGTTTACACTGCCTTAAAAAAAACCTGGATGAAGTAGGCTAATGTTAAAAGTGTGATTTCAAAAAATCATGAAAATGAATTAAATCTTAAAACTCTTATGGACATTTTTTTTACAATGAATATGCATTTTTCTAGTTATGCCATGCTCTAAATTATTTTGTCAGGTAGAAACTGTGAGTAAAAACTATTTTTAAAAATCTGTATCCTTTATCCTTATCCAGTAAATTGACTGGAAATATCATTAAAAATCATTGGTTAAAAAAGTGGGAACACCAAAGAACATTTGTCTCTTAAAACTTCTAGAATCCTGAAATTAATTGTTGTGAACAGTGGGTGACCTTGGAGTCAAAAAGGTTGAGAACCACTGGTATAGAGAGTAAAAAAGCTGTAAAGCAGGACAATGACCTAAGGAGCCCCTTAGATTTGATACTACCATGTAACAACAGAAGTAAACCAACAATTTGCATGCCACAAAGCACAGCCTACCTTCAATTTCTCCTCCAGGGGCTGAGATTTTGGAAATACATAAGTGTGTAGTGCCAATGACATCATTGTGGCTGGCTCGATCCCTGAAAGAATCACAATAGGAAGGCATATAAGATAACACATTTTTGTCACAAATTAAACAATCCATATTAACATATGATGGCTAGTTTAGAATTTGAACTGACCAATCTAAAATGCGTATCCTCATCTTTTCACACATGGATGGGAACTGGAGTGAAAAACAGACTGTTAATAGACCTAATGAAGGACTTGTTATGTAGCTTTGTGAGGTGAGTGCATGTCCTTTACCCTAATAGGCAGAGTGAGGATCTGGTTCCACTGAGGGTTGGCATTTTTCTCCAGAATCTTACTACTGATCTAGAGATATAAAAATATAATATCAGTACCTTTTTAGGAACTTATGAATACCTCATGATTAAACTAATTACGAAATCAGAAGTACCGTTTTTCCTGCAAAGTTGACCTCCACGAATGGATCCACCAGGTTCTTTCGATTAGTTTCGAAACCAAGGAACTGTTTGACACCATCCATAAGAGCATCATCCACTGTCCGAGGAGAAAAGCAGATTAACAGATGAAACAGAAATCACACGTCTACACACAGACGTGTTTGATACTCACTCTGAGGCAGGTCTTCTGCCCTGTACACTCTGAGAGTAAACGTGGCTCCTGTCAAGGTGAGACCAGCTGGTCTCAACAGGTTCCCCTCTATATCCTCCTTTTCTTCTAGACCCTCTTTCTTATCCATCTGACACACAGCATTGGTGTTTTCAAAAGAATGAGAGAAATCTATACAATAAGGTTCGATTCGTTAACATGCTGAATCACGCTCGATCTCTATCTCACTTACCGGAGGTTCATCACCTGCAGCCAGCACAAACATGCTGACCTTTAAATAACCTCTGGCCCCAGCAGAAAGATCATCAGGGTCTGCCAGCAACAACCATTTCCTGAGAATAGCATGTCCTGTTCAGTGGAATAGAAAAAAAGAATGCTAATTATAAATACAGCTTCAATTTTAAAGGCAACGAGCTTAATTGAATTTCAGTCATACTGAAGATTCAAAACAGTGTCCAGGTCCAGAGGTTTGTTTGTTCTGAGACACGATCAAATGGTGTTTTTGAAAAGAGCAATTAATATCACATTATGACTATGTGGTACTTACGGTGTTCACTATACACCATGCCAACATCCAGCTGAAAGACAAAACAATGAAACTAAATTAGCACTATTATTAGCAAAATCTGAAATAACAGACACATGTGCCTTGAAAATGAGAGATCAGAGGGGAAAAAACATGCCTGTAACCAGTAAAGAAAATAAACATAAAGAAATCCTGGAACTCCAGAAGAAGCCACCAAAGAGGAGAAGGATGATTAAGAGGGAAGAAAAATAAGAAATAAGAGCAAATCTACCTTGAATTCTCCAATGACAGAGTCTTTCCGTAGAGACTTGGAGTCAAATACCTTGGAACGGAAATAGAGATGATAACTGAAGGTTTGTGTTAAATGAAAACAACGGCATCAACTACATTTATTAGGACAGTAGCATAACTCACGGTTAAAAATATAGGCTCATCAAAAAGATCTGAAGGTTTCTCATAGAAGTTTAGAAAGAAAGTCTGAAAGTAAAGAATTACATTTACTGAGCATTATCTGAATTCGTTTACATCATTTGTATTCCCCCAGTAACAAAACAGTGGAGAAAAAAATTGTTACCTCATCAAAAAATGGATTATTGCCCTTCTTGATGCACGTTCTCTTTGTCTGTCCTCCAACTGTGACCTTGACAACTGGTTTAATGTTGACACCAGGGAGCTGCCTTCCCTCAATGATGCGCAGCCGTACCTAATATTAACATACTCTGAATTAATGCTTCTAAAAATGTAATCACTGACAATGACATTATCAAACAGGAAATTAAAGCACTTTTTAAACTTTTCTTTGGATATACTTAACATCCATTGTCCATCTATATAAACATTACTATTATTGTTCTTATTATTATCATACTTAATATAAATTATCAAGGTCATGTCATCTCCATGTTGGTATCTGCCTAATTCGGCAAGCCTCTACCAAATGACAAATTAATTTATACCAAGAGTCTAAATAGATGCACAGCCTTTAACATCAATAATAAAAGATAGAGGAAGCATTTTCTCCTTCCTTCTAAAGGTATTTATTTTTTCCGTTTAACTCTAGATTGTTTTGTTTGTTAATTTAGTATTTTTCTCAACGAATCTTTCAGCTCAGATGAGAACCAATGGCTTAAATATGCTTTTTGCTATTCTTGGATCTATTCTAGAAAACAATGCTCAGATGTTTGTTTTATTAACACATAGAACACATTGTCTTGCCTAGAGCAAATAAACGAGTTTAAAGCCAAAATAAATTTTTGGCTTACTACACCTACTTTGTATTACCACAAGGTGGCACTATTTTTAAAGCAGAAGCATAGAATGAAAATGATAGTACATTTAAATTGAGTGGACAGGGTTTGACATTTAATACAGATAAATATAATTAGGGAGTCCATTCTGTACGGATCAATAAGAAACCACTATTAATTTGCTTATTACAATTTTTCAAGCCATTTTTGTTGTAGCACAATTACAGAAATACACAAAAAAAAAAAAGAGTGAGGAAATAAGGTGGCATATATACGACAAAGCAAATTGTGGATTAATTCACACACATACATACCTGGAGGTCCTGGGGTTTGTCAGACAGGGGATTTTTGTTGCTGTGGCGTTTCTTTTTCTTAAGGCCATGGTTAAAGTTCGGTGGGGCCTTTTTGGGTGGTGCTGTAGGAGCCCCGGTGTCCTGACCCAGGGGCCCTGGCACAGGTTCGGGCTCCTCCACCACCTCCATCATCAGCATGCTCTCAGTGTCCTCCTCGCCCATAGTGTCCAATGAGAAAACTACATATACACAAGTTAAAAACAACTGTCATGTCACACTGATGCAGCCCTGATTGTAATCAAATGTAAGCATCCTTTAACAAGGAACTTACAGTACATGTGTGTATGAAGGGAAGCTATATTCAATGTTAGCAGACTGACCTGTAACTGTGTCCAGCTCCACTGGCGTGTGCTGGGCTTCTGGCTGTGGAGGAGGCTGGAAGATGGGAGCCATGCCTGGAGGAGGGATGTAAGAAACCTGCAGGGTTACTGTGGCCTGAAAGAGAGAACACAGATAGAAGATCTGAAATGATGCAACAACAATGTAAAAATATGCAACAAAAATCTACTTCCAGAAAAAAACTCACAGTTGCACAGTTGATTTCAAAATTGATAATAAAGAGAAATGTTTCTTGAGCAGCAAATCAGCATATTAGAATGATTTCTGAAGGATCATGTGACACTGAAGACTGATGGCATTACAGTAATAATTAAATTATATTTCAAAATAATACCGTTTACTGTATATTTGATCTGTATTTTGTATTTTTACCTTACTTAACTCTGAAGATGTTAAGCACCTAATCAGGCTTTTTCTTTCTGTTGCAAGTATACCTGTTTTTTTACCCTTTTTCCCCCTTTGTAGAGTTTTGTATTTGTGTAACATTGCTAAATTAAATGTGAAATTGCTTTAAAGATACTTGATTTATTTTGAAATTACCATCAAAGTTCAGAGTGAAGAGCTTTTTTGGGAAGGGTGGGAAAGAAAAGTTGCATGCTGGAGTTGTTTTTGAGATTAGACCGGCGTCAGGGTGATACCTTATAATGTACTTTCCGGAAATTATTTCCAGAAATCAGCTATTTCAAGAGCAGATGGATGCAAAGGAGCTAAGAAAACCAACTCCACCTTTCCCTCTCCATCACCCAACGTCAACCTACACGCATACATACCCACACACAATGCCAGGAAGTGGCACTCTGTTGTCGTGTAAGACATAGCCTTGTAGTATTTCTTCAAAATGTCTTTCTTAAATCACATGTGGGACAAGGATGACGTGAATTTATGATGGAAAATATTCTTTTCAGTACAGATACTGGGGAAGTACAGACTGTAGTAGACATGAAGGTGGGATGTTGCCACCAACAGTGAGTGTGAAAGTAAATTTGATAGACGTTTAAGTCAGTGAAAACAGTGAGAAACAGATCAAACGCACCCCTGTGCTGTTTCTTTTGGTGTCTACCAGGGACACAGTGAAAGTAGCAGCCAGGTTGGGAGAGTTGAGCACATCTCGAAGAGCGACCCGACACTCCCCCAGAAACCTGTAAAGATACACAAAAGGCTATTTAACAACTGTCATGCTATTTAAAGATGAGGATTAATGCCAAGAAATAAAAATACACACAGACATGCTGTTACTAAGCTAAACAATTGTGACACATGACTATGCATCTGACCCTGAATGACAGATTTTTCACTGTCTGGCAAGCTTTTCTAAAAATTGCTGTTCTTCTGTTTCATTCTTAGGCTCAGATAAGGTTTGAAAGGAAAGAGGAGACATGGCAAACCACCCTTGCTCACTTCCTGTGGGCATTCCCCTCTTCCTTCCTTTCTTTCCCTCCTTTCACATTACTTTATTCCTTTATTATACTGATAATATTTCACCCAATATTCAAGTGTGTTAAGCTAATATAGCATTTACTGACTCTATGTTCATCTCTGTTATTTATTTGTGTGTTTATTCGACTAGTAAACACACAAAACATAAATAAGAAGATAACGCAATGTTTTGGCATGAAGATTATTGGTACTGATGCAAATGTTATGATTTAGTCCATTAAAACATCAGTTTTTGTAAAATAAATGGTTCACTACAGAAATTCAGACTTCACTACGCTTAAATGTGACAACATGTTTTTGAAACACAATGAGAACAAGACATTTTAACATATTTTTTTGGTTCCAGTTTTTAAAGGCAACAATAGCTTGGAAACCATAGCAAAAGCATTGCATGCTGGGACATAACCTGCTGTTCATAAGTTTGGCGTCAGTAAGATTTAAAAAAAAAAAAGAAATCAATACTTTTATTAACAAAGATGCTTTAAATGGATCAAAAGTGATAGTTAACACATTTATAATGTGACAAAAGATTTCCATTTCAAATAAATGCTGTTCTACAGAATGTTCTTTTAATCAAAGAAACCGGTTTCCACCAACATATTAAGCAGCAAAACTGTTTTCAACATTGATAATATTAAGAAAAAATTCTTGAGCACCAAATTAGCATATTATAATAATTTCTGAACGATCATGTGACACTGAAGACTGTAACGGCTGCTTAATATTCAGCTTTGCCAACATAGGAATAAATTACAATTCAAATTACATTAAAATAGAATTCATTTATTTTAAATAAATCAATTTATCAATTAAACGCAGCCTTGATGAGCAAGAACATTTAAAAAAAAAACTTACCAATCCCAAACTTGTAGGTAGACACTTATTATACGAGCATGTATGACTTTCTATTGCTTAGAAACGAAAAATGTAAATGTGTCAGAGTGGGATGCTGTATTGAAGCAATTTAATATAAATACTAATGTGATAAAAATATTAATGTGATAATGGATTTTTAAAAACTATTTGAATTTAAAAACTTTAAATTAAAATTAAGTTGACATTTACTACTGTTATAGGTGAACAAAATTACCTAAAAGCACATTTAGTGTGTTCTGTATATGTTCTATCATTTCTTGGAGATTAGATAAATCTCCAAGATAGGAACCACTATTGGTCATAATGAGAATATGGGAACGCACAGCAAATTAAGTGGATGTTTTAAACAATGGTGCATTCCATAAATTCTACAGCTCTCCCAACTGAATTGTTGAGCAATTGTTTCATGTCGGCAGAGGAGCTGCTTTTGCATAATATTCTGAGGGACACATGCACTCTTATGAACAGAAAGAGAAACTGAGATGAGAATTACAAAATAGAGAAAAAGGCCTTACCTATTTCTGCCCATTTTTTCATGGTCCTTGACCACAACATGAAGCTCTGCTCCAGAATCTAAAGGAACACCCTTCAAGTCCCACTCAAAACCCTGGGAGAAAGAAAAGAGAATGATGAAACTGAATCATGTATTGGCAAAACGTTTATACATTTCATTATAGTAACAGTAGTGGTTAATTAATATTTGTGAGTTAGATGTAAGAAGCAATTAACCAACCTCATTCCAGACAGGATTGACATTATTTTTGATGACTTTGGTCTTCTTTTTTGTCCCTACAAGAAAAGAGAGAATACAGTAATTACAATTTAAAATAATTGTTTTCTATTTTAATATATTTATATGTAATTTATTCATGTGATGCAGTCTTATATTTTTATAAATTATATTTAATAATTATTATGCATGGTTTCTCAGGCAAAAAAAAAACAAAAAAACAACAGAATACCTGGTTGACACAGAGGAGCCCTTCCTATCCATCTCACATGAATTATGGGCCCCTAAAAGCTTTGAATGTAAAGCAAACAGGAGCCCCACATTGAACCAAACTGTGATGACATAGCATCTCTTAGAAACGCAGAGCAGATCAGTAGCACACTTTGACACACACATATTCCAAGTGCAACAGGACACCCATAAAAATACACAAGAGAGAGAGACTGCAACTGCTTTTCCAATAATAGCCCGCTTGATGGAATGTGGACAGTAGGAAGACTGACAAAAAGACAGTGAGAGAAGAGAATGAATGTGACTGTGCAGAAAAGAAAATGGCAATCTAGCAAACTCTCTATAGCATATTCTACATAAAAAAACTCCTTACTCGTTCACCCTGGTCTGGCCCTTACCTTCATAAGTGACAGTGCAGTAGGCATCGCTAATGTCCTCATCATGCGTCAGCACATTCTGGGCGCACAGAATAAACACACGCAGCATGGGTGGACAGTGGTTATGGCAGAATCCGCAGCTAGTAACACTTGTAAGTCGCAATACAGGGCACTGTGGTCCCAGACAGAGATGGACCACTAGGGGTGTCTCCGGATCCCAAATCAGTCCCAAAGAATCAGTCTGGTTTTCACTCCAAGAACAGAAAATGAAAAGAGATAACAGAAAGAAGAGAGGTAGAGAGAAAAAGAGAAAAGCTCTGCCACAGACTGCGCATAGGACAGTAGTCTGATGGGACTGTAGCTGGTGTGGTTGCTGCCCCACTTCCTGGCAGCCTGCACACACTCACACACAGCTGGCTCTAAAGCCCCTGACTCATATACACGCTGCCCTTTCAATCACAGACTGCAGCTCCTCTTAAAGGGACAGGAGACTTTTGGTCAGCACCTGTTAAAGCAACCGTGACTCACAAGTTTTGGGAAGTTCACTCCTGCTGCTGTCTACGTCTCTGACAAAACAGTAAGGAAGATTTAAGAACAACTGGCATTGTACAACACTGTACAGATGTATGGAAATTGGAAAAGGTTTAGACCAGAGACTGGGATGAGAGACCCTTTCCCATGATACTTCTAAGAATAAGATTCAAACCTAAAATGATCAAATAAAACAAAACCATCCTCATAATTTACATAGTCTACTTTATGACTTTATTAAGAATGTGTGGCTCCAATTTAAACAATTGAATTTGAGTATATTAACATTCCTCATTGTGAATCCATTATTTCTAAAACAATGAAACATTGATTGAGCATTCATTTTTTTCAGGTTTTACCGATAGTAAACTAGTAACTGATGATTCTGCCATGATTATCGTCCTGCAATTCTGGAACATGAGGACACCTCAAAATACATAGCACTGATGGGCATTTAAATTAATTATTTTTTCCTGTCTTGTTTTGTCATGATCTCATTATATCTGCAAATTTTGTTTCTAGATTAACATTGATTCCACATTAGAATGTAAACATAGAGGACAATTTCAGTAAATGGAAATTTGCACACACCTTTAAAGAAACGAAACTTAACTGGGGTGGGGCAATTTAGCCTAAACAGTCAAGAGCTACTACTGTACAGTAACTCCTCCTACATCCTGCATCTGTCATAAACGCCAACAAGGTTTAAAAGTCTTTTTATTTATTTAAGCTTCACATTTTTTTTTCCTTTAAGGAGTCCTTTTATTTGAATGCACTTAGAATGAAACATAGTTTAACACCAAGCATGGTTATCCTGTCATATTGTCTAATGATGTTCACAAAATGACAACTATAACAATAAAAGAAAAAAAAAACATTACTGGTCCAGTCTCAAACCATTCTCAAAGAGCGACAACCTTAGCCTTATTATTAGAATAACAAAACTTGCCAAAAGAAAAAGGTGTGCCATCAGTATTATGCAATACTTTATAGTGAAGTGAAACTGAAACCTATTTAACCTCACAATAAAACCTGGTCTGATCTTCTTTGTACTGTATTTTTCTCCTGAGCCAGAGACAACACTAACAGACAGGTGAGATTTCATAGACTAAAAATGTAAAGCAATGTACAGTAAAGCAATTAACTTAAGAACGATACTTAAAAAGACTAGACTATATAAATCTTGTATAGAACAGTCACAGCACCACGCTATAAAATATAGACTAATATAATTTCGACCTTTGATCACTTCTACGCAGAGCTTCATGGTGTCCCTGTTTCTCCACTTACAGTCATGACTTCCTTCAGTTCATCACTCTCTGGTGAGCTGCTCCAGTGCCATATATGTCTGGAGGTGCTCACTGACCCAGTCACCACTTCATGTGGACACAACTTCTGCAATGTTTGTATTGAGGCATGCTGGGAGACTGGACAGCTCTATCGTTGCCCTCTCTGTAAGGAAGGATTTGATAGTAAGCCAGAATTGAAAATAAATGTAGCATTTCAAAAGGTTGTTGACCGTTACAAGGTGCATCAACAGCCAAAGAAACTCCAACACCAAACAAAAACCTTTCCTCAAATTTTATGTGATGTCTGCTCTGAAAACAAGCTAAGGGCAGTAAAGTCTTGTTTGCAGTGTGTAACATCTTTCTGTGAGACTCACCTGACCAATCACAAAACTGCACCAAGGCTCGTAAGGCACAAACTGATCGACCCCGTGGACAACCTGGGAGATTATATCTGCGAGAAACATGATAAACCACTGGAGATGTTCTGCAGAGACGATCAGACCTGTCTGTGTCTGTTTTGCACTGAAACAGAACATAAGACTCACAACGCTGTTCCTATTGAAGAAGAAAGTGGACACAAGAGGGTAAGACAAAATATATGAGCGATTAGAAGATATTTTAGTATGTCTATTCAATTATACTTAACCGAACTGTTCACACAAAATGAATTTACTTATCTCCTAACAACTTCTGTGAAACAAAGAGCAGCTCTTTCTCATTCCACAAAAGTCAATATGTCCATATGACTCACATTTTAGAATTCTTTCTAAAGCAATTCAATAGCTTGTGAGACAAACAGATCACAATTTAAGCTACAGGCCGATATTTTTTACTGACACAAAGCACTAAAATAAACTACAAAAACTGCACATTAAAGCTACAGGTAAAAACATCAGTTAATAATTTACATTTTGGCTTTTTCTTTACAAAATGATACACACGTACACAGCTGCACAAGTGCAGGTGTAAATGATGAACTTTTTTAAGGTTGGGGTGATCTATTCCTTTAAAATTTTCATTTTACTGTAATTTTGAAAAACATCTAAAAACAACTAGAAATTGAATTGCCAACATATGATTTCAAGAAAGTATTGTAAAGTAAATTGAATTGATGAAATCTAACAAACTCACTGCAAACAATACTTTCCTACTTTCCTATTGTAAGAGAACTGTTCTATGCGTGTTTACACTTGATGCATTTACTTTAAAAAAAATATTGTTTCTGTCCTCAGATTCAACTGGAAAAGACACAGGCAGAAATAAAGGTGATGATCCAGGACAGATGTAATAAGATTAAGGAGATAAAAAACTTAGCAAAGTCCAACAAGGTGTGTTGTTAGTGAAAAATCAACAGATTTTTTAAAACAACTATCTACTGTATAGAGGTGGTGGAAAGAATGGTTTGGAATCTGATTTGAATTCAGTGTCTATTATTCTTCTCAATATAACTAGAGCACCAATGAGAGAAATAAAGCAAATAAAGTTCAGCTGTTTACTGATTTGATCCACTTCATTGAGAGATGTCAGTCTGAGCTGCTGGAGGTGATGGAGCAGAAGCAGACAGCAGCAGAAACACAGGCTGAAGAGATGATTAAAGAGCTGGAGCAAGAAATCACTGAACTAGAGAGGAGAAACACTGAGCTGGAGCAGCTCTCACACACTGAGGATCACCTGCACCTCCTACAGGTCAGTGTCTCTCTTACTGCTCACATCACAGGGCAACACTCCTGACAACACTTATGAAGCATTTCTCTGCTCTCCTGCATTGCACCAGGTCTACTCATCTGTGTGCAGCCCCCCAGATGTCAAGAGCTGGACAAACATCAACATTAACACTGATCTACTCAACACAGACATTCTGGATAAAGCTCTTACTTGCCTCAAGGAAAAAGTCAACAAGGAACTGAAAAAAATCCATGATATCAGTAAGCATTATAGAAGTGAATTTATATGAACTTAAGAATACTTTTCTAGGCAAAAGGGGCAAGTTTGTTTAGAACATTGTATCCACAACAATAATTTAAAGGGATAGTTCTCTCAAAACAAATATTCTGTCATCATATACTCACACTCACGTTGTTTCAAACCTGTATCAATTACTTTCTTCTGTTAAACACAAACAAAGATATTTTTAATGAAAATTGGTAACCAAACAGTTGCTGGTAGCCATTGACTTTAATAGTACTATTTCTTTATACTATGGAAGTCAATGGATACCAGCATCTCTTTGCTTTATTTACCCGAGAACTGAGGTTATATGCACAGTGTTTAGATTCTGTCTGCCAGCAAAATTTGTGCAAGTTGCAGTTGTCTAATAATATTTTCTGCTCAGTTATTGATCTAGTGATTAAATAAGGCTTGCATCAGTCTTGATTTATTACTGTATATTTAAACATTTTCTTTTACAGCTCAACCTTCTGTTGTTCACGGAATCAACTTCAATCCCCCAACATCACAACCTTCAACCAATAGGATATTTGAATTTGGCAGCACTAACACAGATTCTGCTCCCTTCCATCATTCACTGCTACCTAAAAGTTCTTCAGCTATGGAGAAAATAGATACTTTGAGAACACAGAAGGGCATCCTGACAGAGATTTCAAATATTAAAACAAGCAATGTTCAGACAGAGGGCAAAATCTACTTTACTCTGGGTAAAACAGACTTCGGCACTCGCTCAATGAAGAAAGCAGAAAATATTAATACGCAAGTGAAGGTCTCATGGTTCGGTCTGAGTCTAAATACAATACAGCAACTTTACGCAGGTAAGATAAATATGACTAATATTAACATAAGCTTAAGGGCTGCTTCTAATGCATTCATCCCTTTACCTGTGTTTTTCTTGAAGTGGATGTGATTTTGGATCCTAACACAGCTCATCCTAAACTCATCCTGTCTAAAGATGGGAAACAAGTGAGTCATGGTGGATCCTGGAGAGATGTTCCCAATAACCCTGAGAGATTTGACTCGTCTGCTTGTGTCCTGGGAAAGGATGGCTTTTCCTGTGGGAGGTTTTACTTTGTGGTCCAAGTCGGTGATAAGACTGAATGGGATTTAGGTATGGCTCGAGAATCCATTGAGAGAAAGGGGAAAATAACAGTGTGCCCAGAGAAAGGATTTTGGTGTATTTGGCTAAGAAATGGAGGTGAATATGTGGCTAATGAATATTGTCCTGTTCCTCTTTCCCTAAAAGACAAGCCCCAGAAGGTGGGGGTGTTTGTAGATTATGAGGAGGGTCTGGTCTCCTTCTACAACGTGGAGACCAAGGCTCTTATCTACTCCTTCACTGGTCAGTCTTTCACTGAGAAAATCTTTCCATTTTTCAGCCCTTGCAACAAACGAGGAGATGTGAACACAAAGCCTCTGATTATCCATACTGCCTAATTACAATGCAGTCTATCTTCCTTTAAATAAATAGTTAATACAACAACATATGTGGTCACAGTAGCTGGTTAAGAGTTTTTGTTGTCGTGTGTTTGTTTATTACCGGCAACCATGAAATATTAATTTCATGCCTGGCTAGGTAAATGTGAAGTTCAGTGAAGTACTTCTTCACTCTTGTTTCTTGCTTCAACTTGCTGTAGTTTTAAGAAATAGAAAGTATGAGTCGCTGCAGTTTAGAGTAATGGGCACTTGTTATATCATAATGTAATTGCTTAGACATAAAATAATAATTGTCTTGCTGATTGTACATTAAATGAATTTTCCTTTCATTTTTCTTTCTTCATTTTTCTTTATTTATTTATTCATTTGGAAAGTGAATAAAATGTTTTATTGAACAAATCTGTGTGTTTGCTAGATTGCTAAACGCCAGTTAACAGAACTTTACTAAACAGTTCTAACTCATTTAGAAGCATTTTGTTTCAAAGTAGATCGATGTGATTGCAGCATTTTTCCATCTTTTTCTTCTTCTCAGACAAAATATTGATCTTTTAGTTTACATACACTTTCAGTGAAATTAATGAAAACATACAATTGTAAAATCACATAACACTCTAAAAATGTAATAAAAAAATAATAATTTAAATGTACCCCAACAGCTTGGTTAGTCCATATTTGACCCAAAGTTGGGTTGAAATAACCCAGCATTTTTTAGAGTGAAGGAAAACAGCAGAAAGAGTAAAGTTTGTGAACAAACTTTGATGTTGGTTTGAGAGAGCCTGAATAGAAAGTTAGTAGTTTTAAAAGCTTGAAGTATGAAGGTTTTAAGGCGAGATAATCTATTAGACAGACAGATAATCAGATCTAAGACTTTTTCTATGTACACAAAAGGCCTATTTCTTTCAAATATTGTTCACATATCTTTCTTAGGGTGCTTTCACACCTGGCTCGTTGTTTCGGAACCTGGTGCGTTTCCCCCCTTAGCTCGGTTCGTTTGGACATATGTGAACACGGCAATCGCGCTCGGATCCGCGCCAAAACAATCGGTCCGAGATCGCCTGAACGAGGTGGTCTCGGCTCGATTGAAAACGAACTCTGGAGCGGTTTGGTTGTAGTGAGAAAGCAATCCGATCTAACGAACCAGGCTATATCACAATGTTTAATGGGTAATTATGTAAGTTCTTTGAAAAGCATTAGCTTTGCTGTTTTGCTAATACTTCAAAATGAACCTGTGAATGTATGTGGGTGAGCACGTCTTCGCCATTCAAAATAAAAAAGCGCACTTTTTCATTTTATAATGCCGTCGTATTGCCCTTCTTCCTAGTAGGTGCATTTTAAAAATGTTTTCCCGAT
>NW_015538012.1:41036-41384 GCF_001515605.1 Sinocyclocheilus anshuiensis
TAACCAGGCTATATCTTCTTCTTCTTCTTCTTAGTTTTATGGCAAGTTGCAATCTTTGCGCATATCGCCACCTACTGTGCTATTGTGCAATCAGGATTTTCACCAGTCTATATCACAATGTATAATGGGTAATTACGTAAGTTCCGTGAAAAGCATTAGCTTTGTTGTTTTGCTAATACCTCAAAATGAACCTGTGAATGTCTGTGGGTCAGCACGTCTTTGCCATTCAAAATAAAAAAAGCGCACTTTTTCATTTTATAATGCCGTCGTATTGCCCTTCTTCCTAGTAGGTGCATTTTAAAAATGTTTTCCCGATGAATCCTGGACTCCTGCTCAAAATGATAAATG
>NW_015538012.1:41446-41860 GCF_001515605.1 Sinocyclocheilus anshuiensis
AGGCAGCGGCTATTTGCACTAAGTGTAAATAGCGATAGAGGCTATTTACACTAAGTGCAAATAGCAATATTTGCTATTTACACTAAGTGTAAATAGCAATTAGATGCTATTTACACTAAGTGAAAATAGCATATTTTCTTAGTGATAGATGCTATTTACAAAGCACCCTAATAACAATGGATTCTATTTACACTAAGTGAAAATAGTATTTTTTAGCTATATGCTATTTACTATTTACGTGCAAATAGCTATAGATTCTATTTATACTATGTTAAAATAGCAGGATATTCTGCTAATTACTTATTGCAAATAGTGGCAATTATCTGCACCTCAGCATTGTAATACATTATAAAACAGTATGCAATAATAACTTATTGAGTGTAAATTTTAATTTTAATTCAAATTATTAAATGG
>NW_015538012.1:46869-47359 GCF_001515605.1 Sinocyclocheilus anshuiensis
TGTAATAAATGAGAGGGGCGGCCACTATTTATATTGGGACAGACTAGATGCAGCTGTGAGCTCTGCAATATCTCCACCCCATCAGACTTAGGGTGCTTTCACACCTGGCCCGTTGTTTCGGAACCTGGCACGTTTCCCCCCTTAGCTCGATGCCATCTTATTGCTCTTCTTCCTAGTAGGTGCATTTTAAAAATGTTTTCCCGATGAATCCTGGACTCCTGCTCAAAATGATAAATGAATATAAGGACAGCTCCAAAAAAAAAAAAAAAGCAGTTGTCGTTCCATCCCGACAGATGACAGCTGTAACAGCTAATTGGAATCCCAGAAAATAAGCCATGGAACTTTGACCAATGAGAGGACAGTTTACTCGCGAATGACTTGTATTAACAAATTTGGTCTGTTTAGAAACTTTACCGTGTGAAAGCGAACCGCACCAAGAATAAAAAGCAACATTGTAATAATTTTAATCCCTGTTTCGGAACAAAGCAAT
>NW_015538012.1:47509-53200 GCF_001515605.1 Sinocyclocheilus anshuiensis
AAAACAAAAGTGTTGCGTTTATAATTTTGTTCAGTGTATATGTTTTAAAGTGTTGCTATGTGGTTGTGAGGCAGTTGCTAGAGTGTTGCTATTCAGTTGTTAGGGTATTCTGGTTCGTTGCTAGGGTGTTGCTATAGGGTACTCTAGGTGGTTGCTAGGGTGTTACTATTGCCGGTCATTGTGTTGTCACTCACAATAAAAATCAATGAGTTGCAAGATGCCACAACATTGCGCAGCCTCTGGTTGTTAAAACCACCGCAATTTGAATTGCTGAAGAAATTGGATAAACTTTCACAGGTAAGAATGCATTTGGTTGTGTTTTTAATATGTATTAACTCAATATTACAAGGTTTTTAATCTATAGTACATTTTAAATGCCATAATGGCTTTGTCTTGCTGTATGGCGGACAGCTTACATATAGCGGCCCATAGAAACAGCCGCTAATAGGGCATCTACCTATACATATCTATGTGTTTCAGACAGATACTAGTTGCTAAGAGAGATATAGCATTGCAAGTCAGAACAGTCTGAAGGTCTGACCTGAGTTTGGTGGTAGGGTAGAGTGGGGGAAAACACCCTCCTACTGTTTATCCCAAAATAACCACAAGATAAAGTCAAGACCAATTTTTATTGTAACTATGGACTACGTTGACGAGTGATGTAGAAGTTTTCACCATAAAGCTTACACTGGTGATGTACCTGAGAGAAAACGGATTTCACAGTGAATGATCTAATTAAGAAAAAAAGTGTTTAAAAGCTTATTGTTTTGTAGAAAATCACAGTGAGAACAGTAGGGCCTGTAGATAGGTAGTACGTGTTAAGAAAAATATAATTATATTTTCAGAATAGAAATATTTTCAGACATAATTTTTTCTCAAAAACATAGTCTGTGGGGTAAAATGCCCCCCAGCCAGGTGGGGTAAAGTGCCCCCAGGCCCTGGGGCCCAGGGGGCAATGGGCAATTACTGTAGTTATTCTGTTCTGAACATCAAATCCTTTGTTTTTCCATCAAATGTATTCTAACTAGTTGGTTGAATAAAAATATTTGGACTTTATATTTAAAAATGACCTCAAGTTAGCATCAGGTTAGCACCAGCTAACAAAATCCTTCAAACAGGCTATTATAATTTTGTAATTCATAATTATTGATTATATTCTCTTTTTAATTTTAAGCTAAAACTGCCTGTTCTCTGATTTTGCTGTAAATGTTTAAAGCAAATTGCTTTGTAAGACTGGGGGGCATTTTACCCCACCTTGGTACAAATTTTATTGTTTTTAATTTTTGTTAAAAATCTAATAACATGAAAACTCTGGACATTTTTCATACTTGGTTTATAATTTATGTAATTGTCACTAAAACTATGATAACTTTTCTGAACACATTTAACTTTTGTTTCACAGAGAAAAAAATCGCATAGTCCTTAAGGGGGACGTTTTCCCCCACTCTACCCTAACAGCTTGAAAGGTCTAGGATGAGTTGGAGTCAGAACGTTTAGTCTCTGATGAAGTTAGCAGGGGTGAAATTAGGGGTGATGACTACAAGGTACACACCTCTTGTTTATGTTGGACTTGTCACTTCATGTTAATCTGCAAGCCAATAGCACATAAGCTTTTATGTAGAACAAAAAGCTTTCCTGACCAATCGTAAAGAACTTTTTTTCCGACCTGCGGCTATTCCAGACTCCAAACAAAAAAAAAAAGTATAAAAATCTCAAAATAATTTTCCCTGATAATATGTCAGCAATAATGTCACATCATTTATGATTACCCTAGCTTTTAAGTAAAGACATGGGTGATTTTATCAGCAACATTCTGTGACAGTTCATGGCAGTGATTTAAAATAGCCTAGCAAACATTTCCAATTGTAGATCAGGGGTCAGTTGACTAACGCCACCTTCAGCGAGTTTAAAAAGACACCACAAAAGAGTAGTTCAAGGTATATTGACATTTGGGCTAGTAGCCTATGACGTAATGTTTACAGAGGACTTAGCCCTCACCTTTACAGTAAAGTGAAACTGAAACTATACATAACCCGAAATCCTTACCTTTACTGAACATCTTCTTCACTTTTTTGTTTTGAATAACACACAATTAGTTCTGCTGTGCATTTTCTCCTGATAACAGACAGGTGAGAAGAATGATTTTTCATTTGAGAAGGTGATTATGTAATCTGTTGGCAGATACACAAATTTTACTAAAACATTATTTAAATGTAATTCTAGGATAATGCAGAGACAGCAGTATGCTGCTTTATTAGATTAAGATCAATGAAATGCATATCTACGTACATAACTCAAGTGTGAAACTGAAATTAATTGCCATCATTTCAAAAGGATTTTGAATTGAACTAATAGGAGGGAGTATTTTAACAAAAAAGGATACACCTTTAGTAATATAAATCATGTGACTTGCATTACATTGAACAACCTCATGTTGTCATTATTCTTCACTAACAGCCTTGACTCTGTTTAGATGTTGACAAGCCACTTTAATGCCATATCAGGTGTTCACTGACCCAGTCATCACTTCATGTAGAAACAGCTTCTTTAGCGTCTGTACTGAAACATTCTCTCTTTTTTTTCCACAAATGAAAATAAACAGAGATTCATTAGAGATGGCTGATCACACAAAGATGAAAGAAAGCCAAAACAAATCTAATGTTCTGTGTGATGCCTGCCATGGAAATCAAAAACTCAGCGCAGTAAAATCATGCTTGCAATGTGTAACATCCTTCTGTGAGACTCACTTGGAAAATCACAAAACAGCAGCAAGGCTCATAAAGCACAAACTTATCGACCCTGTGGACAACCTGGAAGATTATATCTGTGTAAAACATGAAAAACCGCTGGAGCTATTCTGCCGAGATGACCGGACATTTCTCTGTCCTATCTGCATAGAAATATGACACAAAGCTCACAACATTGTTCCTATAGAACAAGAGAGTGGAGCTCAGAGGGTGAGAAATACAACAAAAATATCTGAAGATATTTAAGCAAAAAAAATGTGTGTTAATCAAACCAAACTGTCATAAAATCACTCAAAGAAAGATTTATCGTCCTCAGGCTCAGCTGGAAAAGACACAAGCAGAAGTCAAGATGATGATCCAGGATAGAATGAAGAAGACCGAGGAGATAAAAAGCTCTGAAAAGGTGCACTTTGAGTGATTCAAAGCCATAACAACTATGTATATGTAATTTTTAATGGTTACTCACCTTGTGGAGCTGATGGAGATAATGCTAAAGAATACTTCATATAACTCTTAACTCTGTTTTCCCTAACCTCACCAGAACAACAATGTCAAAAGTCTCACTGCTCTGATTGAGAGATGTCGGTCTGAGCTGCTGGAGGTGATCGGGCAGAAGCAGAAAGCAGCAGAAAAGCAGACTGAAGAGCTGATTAAAGAGCTGGAGCAAGAAATCACTGAGCTCAAGAGGAGAGAGTCTGAGCTGGAGCAGCTCTCGCACACTGAGGATCACCTGCATCTCCTACAGGTCAGTGTTCTTTACTCAGCAATATCTCTTAGAATTCTTGAATTAGATCAAACTGCACATCTAGGGATCCCCTCTCTCTTGCAATACTGCAGACTTGCTCATCTGTGTGCAGCCTTCCACAAGTAAAGTCCTGGACCAGCAACATTACTGATATGAACATAGATCTGAACACAGAAATCTTTGAGAAAGCTCTCCGGGGCCTTCAGGAAAACATCAAAATAGAACTGAAGAAATTCTTTGAAATCAGTCAGTATTAGGGAAAATATATACTCTGTTGTTTCACTTGTGTATGTTTTTGTTTAAATGCAAATCCCTTTTTTTTTTCATAGTCCACTGTCCACACAGACCTTCAGTTGTTCAAGAGTCTTCTGCCTCAGATTCTGGGAGTACAGATTCTGTTCCCTCTCATCCTTTACTGGTGTCTGAAAGTTCTTCAGTGATGGAGAAAAAAGATGTTTCAGCTATCCTGAGCACAAAGCAGGGCACTCTGCAGAAGTTTCAAATGCTATAACAAGCAATGTTCAGACAGAAGACAAAATCTACTTCAACAAGAGCAGCACTCCTTCACCAAAAAGAGTGGAAAAGATTCATAAAAAAGGTGCTGTGACTGATAAGACAGACACAGACAGAACTTTTTAGTCTTTAACTAAGTGCTTTTTTGTGCTATTTATCCAAAATTGTTTATTATTGTAATATAGTTAATTAGTATAATATTTATACTAATTGAAGTAACTGAAGTTTTGAAATCTATAACTTTTCCGAATTGTGTAAATTTATTAATTTATGTCACAATATGCTCAATCTCCCCTACTCCATGTACATGTGTGGTTTAAGGCTGGAAATACACTACATGACTTTTGCTTAGATTTTTGCCCCTATTTACAGTCTGGAGGGGTTGACGCTAGTGTTGGGTCGTTCTTGAACGATTCATTCATTTTGAACGAATCTTTAATGTGACTCGGGAAGAACGAGTCATCTCGGGGAGTGATTCGTTCAGTCGCGCATCCGCAACATCCTATAGGTTCTGTACTGGAATTAGTCAAGTAGTTCACCTGTTTCGAGTCTTCGGGTTTTTCGAGTCGTTCATTCATCACGTGACAGCCCCATAAGTTTAACCTATGCAGTCTGAGCAGGAAAGAGAATTGATTAGTTCATCTCTCGAGTCTTCGGGTTTTTCGAGTCGATCGTACATACGCCAGTGCGATGGCAGTTCTTTCTTTATTTCTGTCAGTCTTTCTTTCTTTAGAGAAACACTTGTTCCCTCTCATAGGCTCACTTCGATGCTGCGATGACGTCATCGCTTTGGGAACACCTTCGGTGTGACGAATGTCTGAAGCCCTTATACCATCACGCCAATTCATTGGCCAAATAGCGCTTAGCACCGCCCCCAAAGCGCACGTAGGTGAGCTATATAGCGTGCTGCGCGCTATTTTCATCAGATTTCATTTCCTTCAGGAAGCAAATCACCTGTCGCCCGTAGGAAAGCAAAAAAAAAAGAAAAAAAAAAGGTCGTGTTCTTAGCTATTTCTCTAAAAAGAGCAGTTTACTCCTCTTCAGCGGACACGATGAGCTACAGGAGATGCATCGAGCCGTGTGACAGGTTCATCGCAGGAGGAGACACTCATGACAGGTGCGTGCAATGTTTGGGCCTACAGCATGCCCAAGCGGCGCTTAGCGGCCTTTCTGATTGTCGACACTGTGATAGCCTACGGCTAAAAGCACTGTGCTCGAGGTTCGCGGCCTTCTCAGATAAAGTAGGCCTCGCGTCTAACCCCCGCTATCCCGTTTCTGCAGTTGCCGAGGCGCCGCACGAGACGGTCGCTTGGGGTGACGCATGCGAACCGAGGCGTTTAGAGGGCGAGTCAACGGACAACGGAGTTTTTCTCTCGCTCTCTCCGGGCCATGTGCAAGCGCTCGAAGAGCGCTACGGGGATCCCGTGTCCCGTGGCAATGACAATTTGCGGCCTACCCCGGAAGCTCGCGATGCGATGTCTTTCGGTTGTATGCCGTATGATGAAGACGTGCTGTCCACAGCAGCCTCCGATTCGGAGGATTTATTGGGCGAACTGTGCAGTTCTCTCCCTCCGAGTGGACAGGAGAAACGCACTTCCCCGTCTTACAGCGAACTATTAGACGTTGTAACGCGCGCTGTGGATAAGCTGGGGTTAGAGTGGGATAGCGAGCCGGCGCAAACTCAGT
>NW_015538012.1:57390-63304 GCF_001515605.1 Sinocyclocheilus anshuiensis
ATAATAATAATAATAATAATAATAATAATAACTATGCACCCGTTTGTAAGGAAGCTTGTCAATTAACTAATTTCTCTATCCAATGCTGTCACGTCACGTGACAAAAGAACGAATGATTCGAAAGACTGGAGAGATGAACTAATCAGTTCTCTTTCCGGCTCAGACTGCATTGGTTAAAGCGTATGGGGCTGTCACGTGATGAACGAACGACTCAAACCCGAAGACTTATCAGATAAGAGGTGGTGAGCTAATCATAGACTGAAAACCCAGGTAAACAATGAATTAATCTTTTCTGTTTCTTATAGCACTTTTGTATTGTTTGTAGTGTGATCAATGTTTGCGTAAGTAGTAGATGTGTTAAGGAAGTAACACGTAACATTTTAATTATATTTTGCTAAAATGAATGAAATGACTCGAAAAAAGATTCGTTCATTTTGCTGAACGAGACTCAAAGGTCCGAGTCGGTAAAATGATCCGAACTTCCCATCACTAGTTGACTCCAAAAGTCAGAGCCAGTCTGCAGATTTGAGTTGACAGATTCCATAGAAAATGGCGTAGTGTATGATGGTCACAGACTCTTGATTTTTTTAGCTTCAGACTATGAATCCATCCAATATGAGGATATCACACGCTTTATATTTTCAGACGATTTTAGAACACATGTTGTTTTTCTTCCTCTGTGACTTTTTACAAAGTCGGTAAGTGTATGATGCCTAGCATTTAAAATCTGTTGTTGATGAAGGTTAATAGAAGTGTATACTAACATTAAATATTTCTCCATCAGCAGATCTGAGTACAATAAAGAAACTTTATGCAGGTAACGTCCACATGGTCATGGTCATGATTAACATAAGCATAGATTCCTCTCAGATGGAGCTTTTAAATTGGCTGCTTGTATTGTATTTGTCACTGTACATGTGTTTCTTTTGCAGTGAATGTGATTTTGGATCCTAAAACAGCTTACCCTAAACTCATCCTAAGGACGGAAAACAAGTGAAGCATAGTGGATCCTGGAGAGATGTTCCCAATAACCCTGAGAGATTTGACTCCTCTGCCTGTGTCCTAGGAAAGGATGGGTTTTCCTGTGGGAAAATTTATTATGAGGTTGAAGTCGGTGAAAAAACTGAATGGGACTTAGGTGTGGCTAGAGTCCATTGAGAGAAAGGAGAAAGTAACAGTGTGCCCAGAGAATGGCTTTTGGTGTATTTGGCTAAGAAATGAAGGTGAATATGTGGCTAATGAATCTTGCCCTGTTCCTCTTTCTCTGAAAGACAAGCCCCAGAAGGTGGGGGTGTTTGTGGATTATGAGGAGGGTCTGGTCTCCTTCTACAATGTAGGGACCAAGACTCTTATCTACTCCTTCACTGGTCAGTCTTTCACTGAGAAAATCTTTCCATTTGTCAGTCCTTGCAACAAACGAGATGTGAACACAAAGCCTCTGATTATCTACTAGTTAGTTAGTCTACTACTAGTTAGTTAGTGTAATTATTAAACAATGTTTCTTTTAAAAAAAGTTTTAATGCAACAAATAAATGACAGGGGTTACACATTGCCCTAAGATTTAATCTCTAACCTTCCTCAGAGAGTGTGGATTGATTTGCTGCATCCAAATATCTGAATGTTTGATGAATTAGACTTACTATACTTTATTATTTTTTATATGTCACACACTTTTACATTACAGAAGTTTTATGAAATATTGCACTATTCTAATAAGGAAATTTGGTGTGGTAGCATTGCTTGTATTGTGTTCACCCATAGATTAATTACTTCCACTTGTATGATTCTCATCTTTGGATAAAACTGTCTGCTAAACGAATAAACATAAATGTGGTTGATGCTTTCATTCTGTCACTTACTTTATGCCAACACACTGACCATTCGACTAATCTGACACACAAAATTGAAATACAAATCGAAAGAATAGTTTCTCGTCATTCAGTAGAGCTAAGTACACAATACTTTGCTTGCATGAACAGTGTCACTGCTCAAACTAATAAGGTTTTTAAACACCCTTCAGGCAACCTTTAGAAATCATTGTGACACCAAGCTTTGTCACTGTCACTATAAAGAGCTAAGTAGGTTTGTCAAAAGCACATGGTTAACTTGTTTTAAGACTTAATTAGCTTGTCAAACTGCCTCATTAACACTTATGGGTTTCTCAAGTAGATTTTAATGTAAAAATCATTTGGGACTTGAAAGTGGCCAGAGGGGCACATGGATCAATCATGTGAATGTAAAAGGAGTGAGACTAATTCTGGTCCTTCTGTTCTAGATCACAGAAAAATTACATTTAATACTTTTCTTATATAATATGTAAATGCAAAAAAAAAAAAACATTTTGAAAATATTCAAATATTTAACAATGATATCAGTACTTCTAACAGAACATCACTCTTTATGAAATTGTATTTGAGGTAGCCTACTTAAACAAACAAACAAATAAATAGGTTATTTATCCACCAAAGACTCAAATACACACACACACACACACACACACACACACACACACACACACACACACCATCTAACAATCAGGGCAAAGATGTATAATGGGACATGTACAGACAGAGACCCCAAATACGCAGCAGAGGTCCCTTTATCCCTTTTCTCCCACGTTTCTGCTGAGTTGATCAGTCAAAATTATTTTAAATGGCGTCACGAAACCTCAGTTACGTCAGGAGCAGGCCTAGAAATAGACTGTCAACTAAACTTCAAACTGCAGGATCTTTTAGTCAGCGTGATTTTATATGTAAACGTGAGTAGTTCATTTCATCAATTTGTGCTGCTTCATAGCCTAGGTAAGTCTAAAGGGAGTTATCTAGCTAAAGCTATCTTTGAGACGCAGTCAGTGTAGAATCTGGCGTTTAGTGAACCACTGAACACGAAATATTCATATTTGGTTAGGCAAATATTACCTTACCTCGGCTGGGAAGTCTCCAGCGGGTGAGCCGATTTTCTGTGTGCACTTCCGTCTATCGTCCCGGAAAATAGTGCAATGAATTAGTATGCCAAAATAGTAAACGTTAGTTAGGCTACATAAAATGTGTAAGAAAATTAGATATCATGACCACGACTTAATAATTCGTTTTATATGAACATAGCTACTGCTTAGGTTTATATGGAAAAAACACAACCAAGTTGCCTTGAAAAGTAATCCCGAGAAAAAGTTTTAGACCAGTGGTTTTATGTCCTGGTCTTGGGGACGTACAGTACAGACGTTATGTATGCACACTTTGTAGAACTCTTATATCTGACAAGCCCAGTCAGTTCACGGAGGGCTCTTTTAACGAGTTGAATAGATGAATCGTTTGTTAATAAAGAAGATATAGTCTACAGAACATAACATTTGATTTTAAAAAACTGATATATACAACTTTATATATTATATATATTTATAGAATATTTATTATATATTCAACTTTGCAGTTGATAGTTCACGTAAATTATTTAATTCAATTAAAAGTTTTAAAATAATATATAAATTGTATTTATTTCGGAATATTCATCTTGCATCAACTTCTTTTAAAATCGTATTTCATAAACAGGCCACTAGATAGTGCACTATTACTGTGTAAACTGTGATCAAAGAAATTGTAAATCCTGTGCTATGATTACATAAAAAAAATAATAATTATAATAAAATCAATGTACATGGACCTTTCTTATAATTCGGAGAACTTCAGAACAACCGCTTAGGCTCATTAATGAAATATGAATTTAAAATATTTATGATTCTGTATCTTTTACATTGCTATAAAACAGTAGTTATGATAAAGTGCAAAAAATAACATGATCTTTCTGTATAGAGGAGTTGTCTTAAGTCAACTCTAACAGCAAATTTATGTTATTATTGGAGTATATAAAAAGTAATTAATTGTAGATAACAGCAGTTCTTGAATTCCACAAATACAGTAACATTCTTAATTCCTCAGAAACAGCCCTATTTCAATCCTCTCAACACCTTGTACGACTACAGAATGTTAGAACATCCCATCACACCCCACCCTCTTCTTTTTCTGCTCTTCCCTCCCTCCCTGTTCCCAGTTCTTTTCCTTCCCTTTTCCTGAGCTGAATGAATGGAAGGTCCCCCGCAGCACAGTGGAAGCTGGTCTCGTAGGAATGCCAGAAATGTCTGGAGTCAGCAGGAGACTGGTGGCCATGGGCAACACGCCCCCCATGACATCACAGACGGTTCATTTCGCCCACCTCCTGACTCCACTCCACTTCTCTCCCTCATCCCTCCGTTTTTCCAAAGTAAAGCAGGACATTTGAGGACTGAAACAAAAGTGTTTCGTTACATTTGTTTGTAATAGATTTTTTCTTGGGGCAGTGCATGTATTTAGGAAGGAAGCGTGTGTTATGTGTGTAACATTCACATAATGTATATTTTACACTGTTTTGTTTTAACATACAGCTCAATAAATCCAACAGTCTCTTCTCTAAACACTGAATATGGTTCTAGGTCAAATAAACAACACTGACTGTGTTTCCACACTAACCCGGGGCTGGGGTTCAATTCTATTCTCTTGACAGACCAGTATGCGTCGAGGAAATGATCCCTGGTGTGGTCGTCATATGGAGGACTCTCCATAAATGGAAAAGCACGGCAACAATCTACACCATTTGATTCATGTGATACTGGATTTCTCTCTTAGCTTTGTGTGGATTCTTCTTTCCCATTCTTTTTCTCTGTTTCCCCCACTCTTCCTCTCTCTTTCTGTCTCACTCTCTCTATTCCTTCTTCCCTCATTCTTTCTGGCAGGCATTCAATTTCACACTTGGGGGAGCAGAGTGAGGGGAAGGTCAGGGCTGTGTCAACAGAGGCCAGCATTTTTTTCCTTTTTATTTCTGCTGATACAGGGAGAATGAAGGGAGAAAGAGAGACCTAAGTGTCCCTTTTCTTCTCTCCTTCGCACATACACCTACTTCTTGCTGCTCTCTCACACACTAGCAGACACTGAGTCCTTCCCTTGGGTTTTTCTCACTGCAGTTGTCTTGTCTAGCCGAGCAACAAGAGTTACTAGTGAAAATTACCTTTCATTTATAACACTTCAACCTCTCAAGGATGAATACTGTGGACAAATTGGCACGCAGGTTAACAGCTTTTCCATTTATTGACTTTTACACAAGACTTAGTACTATTAAAACCAAAATGAAATTGGCACTACTTGCTTGTGTTTCAATGGATCCCCTAAGGGGACATGGTAATAGAAAAAATATGAGACGCAAGAAAAAATTCAATGTGTAGGCGTTCACTCACAAAACTTTTCGCATTCTCTCGCAAAAGTATTGAGAAATATATATTTCTGTATGTTTAATATATATTTCTATCACAATTTCTTTCTTTCAAACGTTTTTCAGGGGAATTTCAAATTTTTCAGGGGAACACAAATTTTTTGCGAAAGAATGCAAAAGCTTTGTGAACAAATTAAAAGTTTCTTTGGAGATGATTTTGCGAGAGAATGCAAAAGCATTAATACATATGTTTTATCCCCCCATCTTATTTTTTGGCTATGTCCCAACTCTGTAACTAATGATTTATTGTTATTCCGAATTTAAAAAAAAAAATGTATGTATCATATAACGTCATTTATATAAGCAACATTCGATTGCATTAACAGTTTTGCACATTCATACTTTTGCAGTTTCCCACGTTTCTTAAAGGGGTCATATGATGTTGCTAAAAAGATTATTATTTGGTGTATTTGGTGTAAATGAAATGTGTTTATGCGGTTTAAGGTTCAAAAAACACATTATTTTCCACATACTGTACATTATTGTTTCTCCTCTATGCCCCGCCTTTCTGAAATGCGTCGATTTTTACAAAGCTCAAAGGTCTGAAAAGCGAGGTGTGCTCTGATTGGCCAGCTATCCAGTGCGTTGTGATTGGCCGAATACCTCAAGCGTGTGA
>NW_015538012.1:63419-71687 GCF_001515605.1 Sinocyclocheilus anshuiensis
GAGGCTGGCTTGAGTGAGCGGCGGCGGGCGGGTTTGAGAACGGCGCAGCCGGCGGATTCGACGAAGAAACGGCCGGCGGGCTTGCGGCAACCACATGTGACGACCAACTGGACTCCACTTCGTCCACGGTGAAAGCCGATCTGGCGATCCACAGCGCGAAGTTGATGTATTTCCTCAGCGACCAGCACGGATCAGCTCCAGGCATGACAAAGTGGATATCGTCCTCTTTTGGAAGGCCAAACAAAGTAGTTTCGCTTTCACAACGAAACACACAGCGCCTTCACGACATGGCGGCGGCGGCAACAACAATACTACAGCGAGAATAAAAGTTACACCTTCTATCTTTGCGTGAACATGTTATGCAAATCTTCCCACATCATGATGTAGACATGTGGGGGCGTGTTAGAACGAGCCGTTTTAGGTAGGCGTGGTTGACTCTTAACTTTTATAAAGAATATCTCTTTGGATTTGAGACTTTAGTCTTTGCAACTTTACAGATCTTCTTTATGCACCAAGAGCTTGTAACACTCCAAAGAGAGAGGAAAAATTGAAATCGCATCATATGACCCCTTTAAGGGCCAATCCAATGCACTGCTTTTCCATTGTTTTTCTATGTAAACATGCTCTACATTGATGCCTTTGACCAATTTGTTCTCGTCTCAGATCTGTTGCCGTGTCTTATGCATCGTCTACTGCCAATACATCCACAACATGCTGCTGTGAGCATGTAAGAAATATTTCTGCTGCAAATATAACATACATGAAATAACCCCCATATAGCGTTCATGAATCACCTCATAGCAAATCTATACAGGTGGAGCTGTGGAAGGTGGAGGGTTTCTGAAGCAAGTTGCAACTGTCATGGCAAGCACTAGTCATATATTTGAATGTTGAGCAGCGAGCTCACTGGCTACGATACAGGAGAGAACCAATTAGCTGTGCCATGTGATAATGATGTCATTAGGTCAGGTTGAGTTAGACCTACCGGACTCTGTATATGTGCCTGGAGCTTACTAATAATAATCTAGCGTAGCGTTAGTTCTGGCAGGTCACGTTAGTCAAGCTCGCATCAGCTGACTCTCAGCTGATCCCATATCGTCCTCTTTTGGAAGGCCAAACAAAGTAGTTTCGCTTTCACAACGAAACACACAGCGCCTTCACGACATGGCGGCGGCGGCAACAACAATACTACAGCGAGAATAAAAGTTACACCTTCTATCTTTGCGTGAACATGTTATGCAAATCTTCCCACATCATGATGTAGACATGTGGGGGCGTGTTAGAACGAGCCGTTTTAGGTAGGCGTGGTTGACTCTTAACTTTTATAAAGAATATCTCTTTGGATTTGAGACTTTAGTCTTTGCAACTTTACAGATCTTCTTTATGCACCAAGAGCTTGTAACACTCCAAAGAGAGAGGAAAAATTGAAATCGCATCATATGACCCCTTTAAGGGCCAATCCAATGCACTGCTTTTCCATTGTTTTTCTATGTAAACATGCTCTACATTGATGCCTTTGACCAATTTGTTCTCGTCTCAGATCTGTTGCCGTGTCTTATGCATCGTCTACTGCCAATACATCCACAACATGCTGCTGTGAGCATGTAAGAAATATTTCTGCTGCAAATATAACATACATGAAATAACCCCCATATAGCGTTCATGAATCACCTCATAGCAAATCTATACAGGTGGAGCTGTGGAAGGTGGAGGGTTTCTGAAGCAAGTTGCAACTGTCATGGCAAGCACTAGTCATATATTTGAATGTTGAGCAGCGAGCTCACTGGCTACGATACAGGAGAGAACCAATTAGCTGTGCCATGTGATAATGATGTCATTAGGTCAGATTGTGTTAGACCTATCAGACTGCGCCATCTAGAGTTTCATGCCAGAACTCTGTATTTCAGCTTTTAAAAAACACAACAGCAGACTTTGCAGGGGTTTTTTCATCCCACTACCTCTATCATTTTTAAATGCAAAAAAGCATTCTGTGTGAATGGCCCCTAATTCTCTGGCCCTCTACAGCGCAACATTTGTCCTATTCATTGAAGTGCGTTTCCCAAACAAATGAATATGATGAGTTGATTATTTTTAGCGAATCAAAAATATACAGCACAACCTATGTAGTCCATTTACCTAACAAATTATGTTATGTTCTTTTCACTGAATCAAAAGCAAACAGTTCAGTTACCACTTTTTTTCCATTTTATTTTATTTTATTGTGTTATGTTTAGTATACCATTACATTCTGGTATCCCTGATCCAGTCAATTCCCAATAATATATTTTTTCCTGGTTAAATAGCAGAAAGAAAGAAATATGTCACGTTACAGAATAACAGTGGGTTGCGTAACCCCACATGTCGACTTAAAATGAGTTAATGCGTATTAACTGATGTATGTATGTGTTTGTGTGCACTAGTGCATGTACATGAGCAAAGTTCATGCTGTGATTTCTGACACACCCTACCTACTGACTCACATTGGCTAATGAGTGCAAAAGCAAACAAGGTGAGGCAGTTCAACAGATTTAGTTACATATCTCATTCTACCATACAGTGTCTTTCCTCTCTTTCTTTCTCACTCTCTCTTTCTCTCTAATTACTCAGTTGTTGGCAGTGAGTTTTGTAGTGTGGCAGTGCCAGCTTTGCCAGCAGGGCACAAAGGATTTACTGACCTATTGCTAACACTGGGAGCTTCCTCTAGTAAGCTCATAAAACACTGCACACACTTACACTTCAAAATCACACCATGCAACCCAGTCCCAGCATATGCTGCTTAATGCAGATGAAATTTTGTGCATAGAAACATTGTTTATATGCATTATAGAACAATATAGAAGTCTAGGGCTCAATTAAATTAGATATTGTAGCACTACATGTTCTTCTTGTGTATTGCTGACTGTGCTTGCTTTGTTCATATTGTTCTCTTTTGTAAGTCATTTAGGATAAAAGCATCTGCTAAACAAATGTAAAGGTACATTTTCACAAATATGGCTCCAATTAAGAGTAATCCTAATCAATGACAGTTATCTGAACCCTATCAATTAAAATATAGTTAAAACTAAGCCTATTTCATCTGCATGCTAGTGTTATTATTGCTGAAAGGTGTTTGCAAATTTCCCTTAAATGTCCTGTCAGTGATTTTAGGTTTTCTGATAATTACAACAACTCCCTCTCTCCAAAAACAACAACAAAAACACATCTTCCAAAGATATGACCGTAAACCAAATGCACAAATTGATTTACATGCAAAGAGTGCTTCTAATTGGCTGAAAAAATGCATAGACCTGCACTATGATTCTATTTTTTTTTGTTGTTGCTGTTACAGAAGCATGTGTGACTTCTTATTGTAAATGTTATCAATAATGCTTTGTTGAATTTGACTCTTACATGATATATATAGAAAAATAATGTTTAGAAATCCCTTCAAACCACCACATTAAACAGTAAAGGAGCCAGATAAAGAGTTGAAAATCCATGTATTGCAAGTCTAGTCATCCTCAGGAAAAGTCATTAGTCATTAAAGTCAGTAAAAAACTCCAGGCTTCACAAGCTGCCAAGAGATTAAGCAGGCTATATTACAGGTGACTTGTCAAATAGAACAAAGAACAGGTGCAAACAAAGAACAGAAACCATGACAACACAAATAACATGCAGACAAGGACCTCTGGTGGTGAACCTGCAGGTGTGCTAATGGATTTGATACAATGCCCTCCCTCTACAAAAGTGGGGTCAGTAGGATTTTTTAAAATAAATAAATACTTTTATTCAGAACGGATGCATTAAACTGATCAAAAGTGAAAGCAAATACATTTAGATTGTTACTAAAGATTTAAATTTCATATAAATTGTATTCTGTTGACATTTCTATTCATCAAATAATCCTGGAGGAAAAAATATCCTGGTTTCACAAAATATTAAATAGCAGTGTTTTCAACAATAATAAGAAGAAATGTTTCCTGAGCACCAAATCATACCAAATCAGCATAGCACCAGATCATGTGACACTAAAGGCTGGAGTAATTGCTGTTTTGCCATTACAGGAATACATTGCATTTTAAAATTGCATTTTTAAACAGAAAAGTTATTTTAAATAGTAATGATATTTCACAATATAACTGTTTGCACTATATTTTGATAAAAATAAATGCAGCATTTGTGAACATAAGGGACTTCTTTCAAAAACATAAAGCAAAAATTTTTTTAAATCTTATATCAACCCCATTTTTTTTTAACAGCAGTGTAGCTCCTGCTGAGGATTTCTTCTCATATCCCAAGGAAGCACAGCAACAAAAAACATAACACATTGTAACAACACATTTTGAGTTTTATGAATTATTTTGTGACTGACATATTTGGCTCAACTGTGATGATATTCAGAGAACAGAGAACGTGAAACTGTTATCAAACCCAAAAAGAGCTCCAGGAGGGTGTTGATAACATAAACTGGGATTTATCTGTTTGGTTTGTTCAGTGAGGGACAGCTGTCTTTGTAGTCTTTTACATTTAGAGCTCTTGTGTTTTTGGTAGTTTAATGTTTACGCAGGAAGTGGTGTATTGTTCGATTCCTATATGGTGGAAAGTACTGAAATGCTAGGTGTGCTTTAGTGGATTATCAGCATAGAGCATGCATATATTTATATATATTGCTATAAAGTTGAACATTAAAAAGAGAAACAAAAGAAAGAAAGAAAAGATCTAAGGTGTACTTCTGCATACCACGGTACATTTATTTTAGTTCAAGAGCTGCCTCACAGCAGGGGGTCTTTATAATCACTAATCTCTCTTTGGTTTAAGAGAAAAGTTCAACGTTGTGTGTGTGTCTGAGTGTGTGTTTGGGGAAGATGGAAATTACAATTCAATAATGGGAGGCCTAAGAGCAGAGCTGAATGCAGTGGCAGACTGCTGGCTTGGAAAGTTCAGTTCTTGTTCTTTTGTCAGTTCTTTTGGTTTTGTGCTAATGATGGTTTTAGGGGGTGTTCTACCCTGCTGTTCAAAGAACAAAACCGAGAGAGGAGGAGAGAGAGAAAGAGAGAGAGAGCTGACCTTGGCGAGAGGAGAGGTGGGTAAATAGATTGTATTGAGGTTACCTTGACAACTGGCTATGCTGATTTTGGCCATCTCTGGGCCTATGGGAAAAGGAAAGAGAGGGGAAGTAGGGAGAGAGAGAGAGAGAGATGGTGAGGAGTCAGTTATTTTATGTGTGAGTGTGTTTGTATGAGGGAGAGAAAGAAAGACACAGAGAGAGAGAGAGAGAGAGAGAGGCTGCCAGGCATGGACTTCATATTAATCATTAACACAATGTTCCCGAAAGTTCCTGCCAAACTAATACGGAAGATATTCATGATGCACTTTTTTTTTCTAAAAATTATCTCTCTCTTACATGCTCTCTGACTCTCTTCCTCATTTCTTTTTCTTGTTGCTAGACTATGATAATTCTAGTGGAATTTACTTGCTATTCTTTTCCTAATATAACAAGGGAAAATGGACGCACTGACATTTATCCCATGGCACGTATAACGATAGACACATACATAAACGTGCACACATTAGTTTTTCTATTATGGTGGGGTTTTTCATTGACTTCTGTTATTTTAATACTGAGCTAATGATATTTTATAGCACCTAACCCTTAACTTGACAAACCCTCACGCAAACCTTTCTGCATTTAAACAGTTTTATTATGACTTTTAAGACTTTTTGAAATGTTGTATGTTTATTAAGCTATTTACATTTGGCTGGTCCCTATAATGTAGGTGATTTCAGTTTAAACATCTATTGGCAGTATGATTTTTAAAGAAAATTAATACTTTTATTCAGCAAGGGCACGTTAATTTAATCAAGAGTGACCGTAAAGACATATTATAATGTTACATGTTACAAATTAAATTTTTTTTTAAATGCTGTTCTTTTGAACTTTTTATCATTAAAAAAAATCCTGAATAAATATACCACTATTTTCACACACACAGAAAAAAACTGAGCATTGCTAGTAATAAGAAATGTTTACTTAACACCAAATTAGCACATTAAAATGGTTTCTGAAGAATCAAGTGTCTCTTGAGACTGGAGTATACTGAAAATTCAACTTTACCACAGGTATAAATTATGTTTTTAAATATATTTAAACAGAAAACTGTCATTTTCAGTTGTAATAATATTTCACAGTATAATTTTTTTTACTGTAGTTTTGATTAAAAAATGCAGCCTTGGTGAGCTTAAGAGACTTCTTTTAAAAACATTTGAATATTAGTGTTTTGTGTATAAATATATACGATTTAATTCATTACAAATTAATTTTATGTATTATTTTTATTTTTTTTATATACTATATATTATTTTCATTTTTTAATTTTTTTATTACAAATTAATTTAATGTATTATTTTTAATTAACTTTTTAATTACAAATTAATTTTTCAATTATTTTTTTTTATCACATTTTTATATAATGCTACTTAATGCTTACCTAGGTATTTGGTATTCTGTGGAACATAAAGGAGTACAGCAAAATTACCATGGTACCATGTTTTGAAAACTATGGTACTACTATGATTCTTTTTGGTACATTGTGCTTCAGAGGCACTGCGGTGCTTGTCCATGTTCATGTGCATTGTGTGTGACTACGCTAAAGTGTTACTTCGGCCCTTTAAGACTCCACTCAGCAATCATCAGCTTAATTGAATTCGCAAGGCATCGAACAGAGAAAATTTAACCAGCATTTTGCCTGTATCAGCTGTCCAGATGATGAATGAGACAGAAAGAAAGAGACAGCCTATGTGTGTACACTGTACATCCATTCCACACATACTGCACGTGTAGAGGAAAGACAAAGAAATTAAGGGTGGAAAAAACCTGCATAACTCCCTAACACGTAAACCAGCGAGGCCTTAACCTTCATGTCAGCCTAACTGGAATGAGTGACATCACTGCATAAACACAAAGTCGATAGAAGGAGCGTTCTTGTTTAGACTACTCATGTTGAGCAGCACCCTCTCTCTCTCTCCCTCTCTCTCCCTCTGGCTGTGTACGACATTGTGATAGCCTTAGTATGTATGAGTTGGAACGTTCAACAATGCAGTTGGACACAGGGAGAAAAAAGGGGGTGGGTTAGAGGGTGAAGAAGAGGTTTAGCACATTTGTAACCTGATACGTATGAAGGAGTTGCAGGGAGTGTCTGAATGCTTGAGATTGCTATCACTGTGGGATCGCAGCTATTTGCAGTAGCCCCTCACTGTAGAACAAAGATCCAGGGGGCGGGGTTGGATCCACATCTAGGGGGTGGAGATGGTAGGGTTAGGGGTGGAGATGGGTGGGTTTAGGGATCAGGGGGTGGAGACGGGTAGGTTTAGGTATATGTAAGGTGGGAGGAGTTGGATCTGGATCCAACCTCACCCCCTGGAACTTGTGTTCTGCAGTGAGGACCATCTCGCTTTTTGTGTATGTTTGTGTGTGCATCTAATCATACACACTGCCATGAGAGTTGTAGCATTATATCTGAAGTACAAACACAGAACGGCGATAGAGACGAGCATATACAATTGAAACTGTTTTGAACTGATATCAAACTCCCACGCTCTAGGGGCCATATCTTCCCAATGCTTGTCAAAACATGAAAAGTGATTAACTTTGTATTGTAAGCTTGTATTTGAATGAGGAAGGTGGGGGTCTCCTCTCTGTGTGTGCATTGTGTGTGAAAGAGCTTGGGAGAGGGGGTGCCTCTATGTGTGTGTGTGTGTGTGTGTGTGTGTGTGTGTGTGAAGCGCTCTGTAACCTAAACTCTCCTGACTCCAGGCGCAAGTAGAGGATTAGAGCACACTTTCTCTCTTTCTGTTTGTGCCAGCATTGATATGAGACTGTTTTGTAGGAACATATGTAAATATGCTCACCTGTCTGACTCTCTTTGAAAAAAAGCTGGTGCAACGAGTAATTTTGGATGTAGTTTTTGTACTTTCTTAACAATTCTTCACTTTTGGACAAAGAAAAGCCCATTATGGACACTTTATCTGTGTTTAGTGATCAGCTCTTAGCTATTGTCAGATGTGTGTTTCATAATGATAATGATGATGTAGATATCCAAATAAGCAGAAAATAATATCTTAATGGGGAAAAAAGCCATTATTGGACAGGTTTTTCCATCAGCCTGTTAGGAAACAAAGAGGTGTTTACAAAATAGCAAGTTGATATGATGAGCACTTTTGCCTAAGAACTAATCCCTGGAATTGTCAGATTTTTCCACATTTGTTGGTATTAAATCTTTCAAATATATA
>NW_015538012.1:71734-82844 GCF_001515605.1 Sinocyclocheilus anshuiensis
CTGTATAAGCCACTTGATTTCTGAGTTTTTTTCCCCCTGTGAAATAAGTACTTATTACTTTGAGATGGACAAAACGTCTTACAACAAAGTCTACACTATAGGTCTGTTTTTTCTCAGTATTGTAAGAAAATTAATGTGTTCATTTATTTTCCATACACTGGTCTATTATTGTGGTGTGTTTGCTTTTTTCTACACCTTCCCAATGCAACCAATGTACCAATATAATACAAATACAACTATAAATGCTGTATTTGTGTTTATCATTCATGACATTACCAGTAAAAAGTTGATTTACAGCAAAATATCATAAATTGGATGCATGACTTTTGACATCAACAACAAGTTAAGGTTAAAGACCACCACTGCAATATATAATTGTATAACTGTGCATATAACTGTTTTGTGTGTGTACTGTTAATGCACTTTTTATGATTCGATTGAGTAAACTGTTCAGTGACTCGTTCACAACACACAAAAAGACCCTCGCTACAGCCTACAGAAAACGGATTGAAACGATTCGAGTCACAGGGATGAAGCAAAATCCCCAGCACTACTGTGAACAGCCCATACGCGTGTAAACTAGAGCACAGAGACGTAATGTCCCTTTAAGCGCAGACGGCGAGCGGAACATCTGCGTCTCCTCCTCTGTGACATCGCGCAGAGGAGCGTCCTATGGACGGCCTGACTCCGCCCACCAGTAAGGAAGATACAGAGCTCTGTGATTGTAAGCGGCCGTGTAGAGCGAGAGCTGATACAGACGTTTGTTTTATTAGTCCATGTTCAAGAGAATCAACATGACTGGCGCTTGAACGGAATGTCAGGTTAGCTTTCATTTGGACGCAGTCCTCGTTCCTAGCTGGCTGTCGCGCACACAACTGGGCGATAGCACAATTTCCAGACTTATATTAACCGTCTTTTATTAGATTCCCAATCAGGCTTTTCTTTGTAAGACAGTTTACACATACTGAAACAGAGTGGATTTAACAGTGGCTACGTGGGTTACCCGCACTCCAAGATGCTTCTGGTCTCCCAGCGGCTAGACTCACCTCGCATGGACCCATTAGTGAGTTTATGAGTTTCATATTATTGGATTGATTTGAATGGTGGCTCATGATCATTTGGTGTTTTACAAGTAAAGCCCGCTTATGTGTTTCGCTTTGTCAGTATACGCGCACCTCACCTCCACACCGGCTTTTACGCAGTAGTTGCTTTTTCAACTGTAACGCTCCTACTGGTCTGATTGAGGTCCACATTGAAGTTTGGAAACTCGAGTGGAGAAATCCGAGGGTTTTGTGTGCGTTAGATAAAGCAGACAGAGATTAGATGACAAGCTTGAAGACTGCATCAAAGATGAACTGGCGCTGTCCCACGCATTTACGCACACATTCCGAGAAAGTTCCATTGATTTACTATATTGATTTTGCTAGTATTTTATATTGAATTATGAAGTAGTCATTCTGACTAGCCATATGACAAGTCGGAAGGCTATTTTAACATGAGATAATGTTATTGTGGTAGCAGTGGAGCTAGATAGGAGACGATGTACCTAGTAGCTTATCTTTTAAATACGTAAGATGCAATATAAAGTACTACTAATATTTACAAGAAATATTAGTCTCTAGTGAACGGTTGTTATTTGTATCGCAGATCCCTATAGAATTCAGTGATACAAATGTAGAGTTTGTTACAATTCGCAATAGAATGGTTATTTGTCACTACTGGGATAATGACTAGTAGCAGAGGAAGTGCTGGTGACTAATTGAATAGATTATAATCACAACTGGAATAAATTGGCTACTAGTAGCTGATGAATAGATTAGTGTGACAGTGACTGCTTGTAATTACAAAAAAATGTGCTAGTAACATGAATAATAAATACTAGTTGAAAGCCTTGCCATTACGCTCACAGTCTGCTATGACAAACTCTGATTCAGAGGGAACTGCAGGGTTGAAAGCGCAGTCATTTAAACGGGTGGTATGGATTGCTTTATCGATGCACGTAACGCAACTCGACGATTGATAAAACCTTTGTTTTCATACATACGGCTGAAGGCAATGTAGAGTCAGAGAGGTAAAAGCCCCACACTGTTAAAGCAGCATGTGGTCTGCTTGTTGGAATGAAATGGCATCTATCAGACACTCAGGCGGGGCTGCGCTCGCTAACAAAAGACTGAGAACTGGGGACTTGGACGAGAGCGCGGCTCTGGGGCTGCAGGCGCTGTGTAAATCATCTCAAAATGAGCGATAATGTGAGTTTTCACTGTCGGAATTGCGGCAGCGTTTAAGCCTGGTGTTTAACAGTTCATGTGGATTGCTGAGAGATAAGAGAGACAGACGGTGGCTAAAATGCGGGACAGGGCTGCCAGTGTGTCCAGGATTAAGCCGAGCTATAGCAGAAAACGTAATGGGATTATAAAGGTGGCGGAGGGCTCGTTCACTGTCAGAATAAGAATGACTAGAAGGCAGCTTGCATCACTGATTGTCATATCAACGAAGCAAAGAGTGTCTATATGTCTGTGTTTTCTAGTACACGCTTGAGATCCCATGTAATTCAGTTTCTTGTAGATCAATAAACTAAAGGAGAACGTTCAATGACGAGCCTGATTTACGCGCTGTCCCCCTTCGCCTTAGTTTAGCAAACACATTTCCGAAAGCTATTATTGTATTTCCACAGATAGGCTACAGCATGTTTACCCCTGATGGACAGTCCCATATTCTCAGTATCATAAATTTCCCTTTAGTTCAACAGGGAGTTTCCTTGAGTTTTCTGTAACATTTGACAAGCAGTAACAGATGAGACTATTGAGGGGTAAGATAATACAATTGCGTATGATTATGAATAAATTATGAACAAAATGCAATTGTGGATTACACTAGGCATATATCGGTAATTTTCGCAAGACTGTATGTTGTCATGACAGTCGCTCATGTATTATTAATATTCTTTTTCTTTTCTTTTTTTTTGCGGGTCCCTCCCACGTAACCCCTTTGACCTCTTTAACCCAGGTTAAGGGTTTCGATCTTTTGAAGTAGGTCATTAAGAACAGGCAGCTCAGTTAATAAATGTTATTTTAGGCAAGCCAAGCTAAGCCAGAGCCACAATAAAAGTAATTATATACATAAATAATAATTAGTATTATCGTATTGAGTTTATTTCTCTGATGTACACTCTCAAAAAGGATGTGTTAATTTTTAACACTTTTTTTGTGTTGACTATTTTAACAAGTTTTGTGTCATTTTGTGTACATAATTGACACAAATTGTGTAACTATAAAACATTGGTGTGTCGAAATGAGCAGGAATAACATATTGGTTGAGTTAAAAGTAACACAAAATGGGTTGTCCTTAACTAGACACAAGAGTGTATTATTATTATTATAAAAAATAATATTTAACAATTAAAAATAAACATGTTCAGTAATTATTACATTTATGTCATACTGAATATATTGGTTAAATAAATAAATAAATTAGCTTGTTAAATTTTAAATATATTAAATAAATATTTATCAATTCTGAGTTTCTCTGTGTTAAGCTTGTTTTTCTGGAATCCAGTATCACAGTTGTAGATTTCCCGCTCCAGATCTTTCTGCTCCACTCGATTTGAACTGATCTGTGGCCAAATGAGTCAGTGCGCTTTGAAGCTGCTGTTGATGGATGAATAAAAGGGCCAGAGTGGAATGCGCGCTCAGGTCTTCAGATCTCGTGCACGCACAGAGCGGTTTACTGTAATGCGAGCAGCGCTCGTGAATACACTTGGATCTCACTCAAAGTTAGGTGAAAGTTTAAAACAACACATCCAACTTTTATCTTGCCGACGTTTCTAGGATGAGGTCACTGAGTCAGGGCTTGTTTGAAGGAATTTAACTCTGAGGGGTTTTTTTTCTTTGTAGAGAGACGGTGTTTGCGAGTTCAAAAGCAGTCTTCAAAGAGAGAGACTCAGCACCCCCTCATACCACAAACAATCGCTCTGTCATTTTCCCGCGCTAACTAAGAATCGTTCTCAGTGCATCACCTTGAGTGACTCGTTCCTTCGTGAGGAGACAAGTATGAAATTGTGCTGATTTGCAGGAGGAGCCATATGGTGGATCGAGGAGATAGATAAGGATGGGAGGGAGAGATGTTGATAGCGGGGTGTTGAAGTGATTCCGATATAGACAAAGAAAAAAAGAGAAAGGTTGTGCTGTCCAAGGCCAGATGTTTTGCTGTGGTGGTTAATGGACATTTCTTCCTCATTACCTCATTGTCATGGGCATGACCATAGGCGGAAATCCCGGGGGAGGTGGGGGGGGGTTGTCCCCCTAAAATTATGGTTTAGGATTCAAAACCACGCTGTGAAATTTGTAAATAACAATGTTTTGTACTTTAAATAATTGTGCAAGTAGTAAAACAACACAAACGGGGCAAAAATGCGTCTTAAGTTTAGAAACATTTTGGGTCTCCCCCTCCCTTGCCTCACAGTGCTTTGGTCCAAATGCCTGCTTTCCTCTTTTACATCACCTACACACACACACACAAGTCCGGTGAGAGAGAAGTCGATAGTTGTGGAACTCCAGTAAGTAAGGATGCCAAGGCTATTTTATTCACTTAAACATCGGATGAAGTGATTATTTTCTCTTTAATACAGATGCCAATGTATTTTTCGATGAGTCCGCTATGTTAGCAATAACAACGTTACCTTCTTGACGGAAAGGGTTGCCAGGTTTTCACAACAAAACCCGCCCAATTGCTACTCAAAACTAGCCCAAAATAACTGCGTTTCGAGGGGGGTCCCCCTGTAAAAATCGCGTTCCGGGGGCTAAAATATACATTATTGGGGTCGCTTCAACCCGCGGCAACAGTGATAATGTAGCCCAATTCCACGGGAAAACCGCAGACTTGGCAACACTGTGACGGATAGTAATGTCTACAACGGACACGAACGCTGTCACGGCGCGACCACAACAGCTTGAAGTTGTCTAATTTGGTACGGTCTCCCTGCTACACTAGTAGTAAGGCTTTCCTCTGTGTATACATATCCTTACAAGTACAATTTTAGCTGGATTATTTGTGACCCCTTCAAAAATTGCTCTTGAGAAATTTTATGTTTATTGTCCCCCCCCCCCAACTGTTAGATGAAATTTACGCCCCTGGGCATGACTACCTCCAGCAGGCACAGGACGTCAATATAATGTCAGGTCGACGCTGGACATGATGTCAGACAGATGTTGCATTTTGGTTGAGAATGAAAATCGGGTTGACATCAGTATTTGACGTCACAACCTAAAAACAACAAATATCAACGTCAGCTGACGTCGGTATTGGACATCATCTTCACATTGACATTGTGTGATTCCAACTATTTTATGAGGTGGTGATTTCATGATGTGATTTGTACAAAAAAAATTGTAGGAAAAAAGTAAGCATGATGGCCCACCCCTAAATCTAACTGTCAGTGGAGTGTAAGCATGAAATGTACAAATGAGATTGTGCGAATTCACGGGAAATAGCCTTCAATTCGCCAAAATGTAAAATTGTTACGAATTGCGGTAAGAGTGTGTTGGTGATACTTTTCCCAGCTTCAAAGCATCTGATCAAAGTGCAGTAGCTTCTTCTTTCGTGATACATTTAGACACAATAAATTAACACACACTTTTTTGTCTATAAGCACACACCTTTTCATAAGTAGATCCATATCTAATCAATCAAAGTTTCCACATTAGTCATATATAAAATGACAAACACCTTTTTAGACATATTCAGAGGAACACTGTCATTTCCAGAGCAATTCTTTGGTACTGACTCTTTTCAAAGAAAGGGAACTGAGAAAACGAAAGAGTGAACGAGAGGAAAAACGCACAGGCCATCGGCCCGTAGAGGGAAACCCTCATGTGTTTCTGTTATCGCTATGGCTTCCTGATTTAACGTCAGTTGGCGAGAAGGACAGAGAGAGCAAGGTAAGGTGAGCAACGGAGAGAAAAACGGCGTCACTGTGATCAGGCAAGACCTTACCAGGAAATAACAGTGTTGCCTAGGGATGAAAAACAAACAGGAGCACGTACAGAATATTGGGTTGAGTAATTTCTTTTCCTGTCTCCAACACTGCACAAAAACTCAACCAGAGGTACTAGACTGGAGACCCTCAGAGCTAGGGATGTAACGATTACCGGTTTAGGGATGTAACGATTACCGGTTTGACGATAAATCGTGATAAAACACCCCACGGTTAGTATTACCGTTTCATTTTTTAATTATCACTATAACCGTATTCGATTACCGCGATTTGAACAACTGAGGATAAATAAATACTGTACTGCAACTGCGACCATTTTTTCTGCCTGTGCGACTAAATTTTGTGTGCGGTCACACTGGCGCGACCACCGCATTGTTTAACTCATAAGCGCTGCATTTCTGTTGCATGTGAGAAACATCATATTGAATATTGAGGAAACAATGGATGGGTTTCATGCTAAAGTGAAGTAAAAGACCACTTCTTAAACCAAAGGTGAACATGTTGGTATTCTTGTGGGACAAAAACATGCAAGCACTGTCACCGACAACAAGTTTAGTTTTACTTTTCTTTTTGTTTTCATTTTGAAAAGCTTATCTTTGCTGTTTACCTCACGTTACACTATGGATGATAACCGTGATCATTTTGGTCACTGTAATCGTGATAAGAAATTTTCATATCGTTACATCCCTACTCAGAGCTTTGCCAGCTTTAAATTACTCTCTCCGGAAACCCCTGCGTCTCTCTGACACACGGAAGAAAGCTTACAAGCACCTGATTTTTGTCATAAGTGAAAGCGAAATCAGTGGCACAGCAGTGAATGAGAAGACGAAGTGTAAATGCATAAGCCCAAATTACTGAATGAATCGGAGAAGCAGAGCTTAGCTGCGACGAAACATATGCTGCCTCTGGAGAAAACGTCAGAGGATGTGAGGGCTACAAAGATAGAGACTGCTTACTTTACCTCTGACAATCAACTACTGTAAAGCCCCCTGTGAACTCAGCATCTGTTATGGCTTGAGAGCCCAAACGAACATTGTTCATTTGGAGCATCATTTTAGCTGCATCAGCAACTAAAATGCTTTAAAAAGTTGCTTACTCTCCACACTCCGATTTGGGAACAACCGCAGCCAAGTTTCTGTTTCTGTGCAGATATGTGGGAAATTTATGACTGATTCCAGGCCTCTGAGTGGAGTTGTTCTTCTTTCTCTAGTTATTGCTTATTCATTAAGGCTGAATTAGGATAAAATGTTTTAAATATTAAAAATTAAAAGTTCCCAAATTCAGTTCTTATGCTAGTTTTTCTTGCCACTGGGAAGATTGAACTTGTACCATCTTTAGAGCTCAGTATCAAATCAGAGATTGATGTTAGGACGTAAACTCTAGCTTACCCTAAAAAAACAACATCTGAAATCAGATGAAATTACTTTGTCTCTCAGTCTGGTTTTAGATGGGTTTAGAACAGAAATGTTTAGCTGGGAGTCCAGCTAAACCAGCTAAGCACCAGATTGGCAAGGTTGGGAGACCTGTTTTAAAATAGATAAGACCAGCAAACTATCTTAGATTGGTTTTGTTTTTCAGCATTGTACCGCTACTTCTGTTTCATCATGATTTTCAGTTCAGTAGTGTTTAGTTTGTACAGCCCACAACACATTCTCAAGTGAAGGATCTAAATGAAAAAGGGAAGATCGCATGTGAAAAAAGTCAAGGGGGAAAAAGCAAAACAAAACAATGAGAAATGGAAATCTCCACGTACCACTGAATGACATCATGCCTACAAATTTGCTCGGACACAGTTTGTTCTGATTATTTGTATTGCTCTGGGGGAACAGGGCAGTTGGCGTGGTTAAGTAGCTGTTTTGTTCTTTGTGTGTATGTTTAGCATTCCGTTTGATCTCATTTGCATGTCTAATTCAATAGTTTGCATATAGAAGATCGTTCAAGATCATCTGATTCCCTCTCCTATCCTCTCATTATTAGACTGTGTTGCAACACTGTCTGTCTATAGTCTCGCCGCATGGAATACAGGTCTTTGTTCAGCACCAGCAGTGGCTTCCCGCTTGCATCATCATTACACACTCAGACTGTAATGAACCTGTGGCTCCTTTTGGAGAATGTAGGAATGTGTTCAGGGTAGATGAGATACAGTTTGTTTTGCCTTCCACTAAAAGCCCTATAAGTCGCTAGCAGTGATGAAATTAACTGCAACCGTTCTTTGATCAGACAGACATAAAGTGAGAATATCGAACAGTCCAGAAGCATTCCCAGAACATCATTGCAAAAAGTGTATGTGCTGTAGAAGAACAATGAGACGGTGATTGAATAAGTGGAATAAAGAGCAGCTCCAAATTTCTGTATTGTATTTTGAGTATGTTTACTTTTTTTGTTTCAATTCTATGCTAACCAGATTTTCTAATCTACAATCTGACTGTCTAATCTATATATATATAGTCTATAATATAGACTATCTATTCTTTATAGGCATATGGACATTTTTGGGTGAACTTTAAAGCCCACTATTCGCAATTATTTGAATCCTGTACGACAATGCAATGACAGATTATGCAATGCGATCTAAAAAAGATAGACAGGGAAGTTTGTGTGATGTTTACAGAACTGTGCAATAAACTGTAGCCAATACATTTAGCCATTATTTAGTGTTGGCAAAGCCGGTTGCATACACTGGACAAGAAACACGAAATTCATAAATCCTATTGTTTCTTCTTTGCAAGTGAGCATAATCTACTGACTCTGACAGAACTTTGTTGAAGGCTAAGATTCATCGCAACTACTTCGCCATCGATGAACGTCACACTAGGCGATCAAAGACTCACGACTTTGCACTACGACAACAGAAATTCTTTACGATCTCAGACAGTCAATATCGCACAGTGCACATGTGAGCATGACGCTACGAGAGAAATCCATGTTACTTTACGTAATGTGATATATGTCTGAGTTAAACAGGATATTCATTGAGACACAAAAAATGCAAGCTGGAATTTGTGCTTGGAGGAGATGGATTAGAAAATACATGGGTTTTCGGTTGTCATCTGAAAAGTAAAGACCACAAACTTGTTAAGAATGTAAATAGGGTAAGTTTTGTTTTAATATTGACTTTTAGAGAAATGTAAAACTTTAACAACCTCAGTGGGTGTTCTTCCAAGAGTGCAGCTGAACACAGATGCGACTGAAGATTAATCAGTACTGCGACTCACACAAGACTTCAAAGAGCCCGTGTTGCAACAAAAGAGCAAGTAAATGTTTCTCGTTTGAACGTGTCACTACGATACACAGTGATGAATGGTCCTGCAAGACAGCGATCATGCCCACTAGAACGCACATGCACGCGAACGGCCGCACTTTCATCTGCGGTCCAAAGTAAAAATACCCAGAATTCCTGGCACTTCATAATGCACTCATTCCCAGAAGCAGTTGTCGTAGTAACCTTGGCAGCTTTTCACAAGTGTGATCTTTTTCCTACTTCTTTCTAAGGGATACAAATGGAATAGGGTGTAAATTATTAATTAGTGGAAATGGTAAGGGAAGGATTTTATTTATTCATACACAAAGACATTTGTATCTATGTGTGTACTCAATGAAAGAAACAAAGTAATATATGCAGAATTAAAATGATCTATGACTGTGTTCGTAGGTGATTGTGGTAACGATCTATCTGGTAACAGTGTTGAATTAGTGAGTATTATGGGCTGTCTTCTGCATTGTTTCGTTGTTGTCTTTTCTGCAAGTGGTATTCTAGGTCACTCCCTCCTCCTCCCTCCTCCCTTGTGTCATCCATTAACAGAGCCTGTGTGTGTAAGCATCTACGTTTGATCACAAGTGTGTGCTTGCCACTTTCATGTACTTCCTTTTCATGAAGATGGATAGACACCTATTTTTCTAGGTTTTTATTGTTCCTCTTAACTTTCATCAAGTACACCCACATACATTTTCTTTTTCTTTTCATTGCCTTCCTTCCTTCCTTTTATTCTTTTATTCATATTTTTTGTGTCCGTTTGTGCATGTAAGTAGTGAGGTCAGTGAGAGTGCCACTATGGCAGTAATGGGCCTATGTTGGTGTCCGTTTGCAAGCCCATAGCAACAGATTGTGGCGCATGGTTCATTGAGTAACTTGATCCAGACATAATGTTTTACCATGGTTGGCTGTGGTTTGCCCAGTGACTCGGGTTACATACACATACAGGCGTCTCCAGCCATCTCCATCCACAGAGCATGGTCTTCTTGACCCCGGTGACCCCAGCCAGTAGAAGGGAGGGGTCTTAGTAATTGATATAAGTGATTAAGAGCTCTCCATCCGCTCTGTTCAATTAAAAGGAGACATATTATGCCCCTTTTTACAATATGTAATATAAGTCTCTGGTGTCCCCAGAATGTGTCTGTGAAGTTTCAGCTCAAAATAATCCACAGATCATTTATCTGAAATTTAGCAGAAACATGCAGTTTTTCGGGCCTGTCTCTTTAAATGCAAATGAGCTGCTGCTCCCCGCCCCCTTTTCCAGAATAGAGCTGTGCCATTACAGCTCGGACCTGCTAAAAAAACATTTGTTTTGGTTCTGATTATCATGTTTATCGTGCTGAAATCATGTGTTTTAAACCATACGAGTTTAAACTTCTGATATACGGTTTTCTGAGAGCACACAACCGAAGCACACGGACAGAAAGCGGCTGTCACAGCATGTGAGTACTAAACTAAGTTCTCATTCACACAAAGGTTTACGTTAAAAACACACGAGTTACAAAAACAGTCGGTTATGTCTGTGAAGGTAAACAGCTGGGAAATAAATCGCATGTTTATTTTAGATCTGTGTGGCAGCAGCAATATACAGTAAACAAATCAATAAATCCACTGCTCTCTTGTCTCCTCTGAGGCTGGGACACTAAATAGTGTTCTGTGCTCGTCTGTGCAGACAAAGGCAGAACAGTTAGTATGTTTTGCTCAAACTTTTGCCATGGCATTAGAACTAATACACCGTTGTCGCTTGCGAAAACACAATAAAGGCGCCGTGGGTGTAAATTTACAGATTAAGGGGCGATGATATGTCACCTTTAAATGAAGCATATATTTAAAAAATATATATAGTTTTAAAATTATTTTTAAAT
>NW_015538012.1:86285-87102 GCF_001515605.1 Sinocyclocheilus anshuiensis
ATGTTTATCGCGCTGAAATCATGCGTTTTAAACCATATGAGTTTAAACTTCTGATATACGGTTTTCTGAGAGCACACAACCGAAGCACACGGACAGAAAGCGGCTGTCACCGCATGCGAGTACTAAACTTAAGTTCTCATTTACAGACAAGTTTACGTTAAAAACACACGAGTTACAAAAAAGGTAAACAGCTGAAAAAAAAATGGCATGTTTATTTTAGATCTGTGTGGCAGCAGCAATATACATTAAATAAATCAATAAATCCACTGCTCTTTTGTCTCCTACTCATGCCATGTGGGTCTGATACAGTAAGATAGCAGGCTCCTGTAACCTATCAGAATACATTAAAAGCCTACTGATAAGGACTGTTCGTGTTTCTTTGTTTGGTGCACAGTGCTGGAATCAGTGCTCTGTGTTAGGGTTTTACTTATCGCAGGTTTGGTATCAAAGTTGCCATGTTGAAAGCGTTTTAACCAGGTTCAAGTTACAAAAGTCAGATTTTCATGATATGTCACCTTTAAACATAATTGCCTTTTCATTTTAGTGTCGGCTTGGTGTGTGTGTGTGTGTGTGTGTGTGTGTGTGTGTGTGAGCGTCTTTTTTTTCCCTCCACTGTTTAGTTATTTTTAGAGAACATGGGAACTGAGAGCGGAGATGCTCAGTTTGGTGGAGGGGCAAGCTCGTGTCATACTGTGATTGCATGCCAGTGACAGGAAAGTCAGAGTGAGGAAGAGAAAGAAAGAGAGTGTGTGTGTGGTGTGTGTGTGTGTGTGTGTGTGTGTGTGTGTGTGTGTGTGTGTGTGTGTGAGAAGATTTT
>NW_015538012.1:87295-90148 GCF_001515605.1 Sinocyclocheilus anshuiensis
GTGTGTGTGTGTGTGTGTGTGTGTGTGTGTGTGTGTGTGTGTGTGTGAGAGAGAGAATGGGAGAGATAATGAATCATTCACTACAAAAGCCATTTAAAAATCAGTCATACTTGTCTGACTCTCTTCCCTCTTCTGCATCCTTCAGCCATTACCAGAATATTAAAACATTTGTTTCCAGAAGCAAACTGAGAATTCCTACTTGGGCTGGTAAAATGACTGTAAATCTGATTGCGTTTGTGGAAGTGTCTGTAGGCCTATATACTGCAGGTGGCAGTTAGAGGGGTTTTATAAGTATCTTAACCCCACATGAAAAAATACTATAGTAGTTTATAGTAAATACTATAGTGTTTTTGAACCATACGGTACTACAGTACTTGAATTAATTTGTTGTGGTAATTCTATAGTTGCTGTAGTAATATAACAACTATAGTAATATAAACAAATTACTTTACCCAATACTGTACTAAGATTTCTACAACTATAGGGTATATTATACTACAATACACTACAGTTTACTGTAGTAAAAACTAAAGTATACTACAGTATTTATTACAGTTTATCAGTTCACTATAGTTAATACTACAGTATGCTGAAGCATTCATTAACAACATGTTGTAAATACTATAATATATACAGTATAATACACTTTACTATAGTATGGTTCAAAAACACTACAGTATTTACTATAAATTACTATAGTATTTTTTCATGTGGGAACCTCTTGTGCTTACAAACAGATGATGATGTAATTGAGAGCCTGGTCATTAGGTAAAGCTGGGTTTGCCAATGCTCTAGTGTGGATTTCCATAGCACTGAACATCAAAAACTGCGTGTTTTCTCTAGCGAACATGCAAGGAGTTCATCAATGTAGTAGACAATTCAAATAAACGTCTAACAATTAACCTTCTGGTTTAAGGGGTCAGACTGTTGTGAATAGAGGACAGTAAGTCATTCATGCTCTTTTTTCCCCTCTTATTTTTCCATCCCTTACTTCATCTCATTTGATCATGCACACCCTAAAGTATTTTTGAAGGGGTTGCTCTAATGGCTTCAATCACTGTTTGGCCCAGATTTCCTAAACCCCGGAGAGCTCTGAGATGAATTAAATCGCTAAAGACCCTGCCGAAACCACAAAATAGGGCGAGACATCAAAGTGGAGGATTTCTTGTGAGTTTGTTATCGCTCTCACGTCAGAAATGAGTGTATCTGAAAGTCAGCGGTGGTGTTCTGCAAGCTTTTAGGAATGAGGCAGCACTCGGTTTTATCTGCTATCAGTTTGACGTGTTACTCATAAAGAGTTTATCGTTTGCGTTACGGTAAACATTCCCATAATTTGTGTCAAAAACCCTGCGCGCGAAGAACCGCGTCAGCCCAGGAAGACGACCGCAGACGAGTTTCACTTCAGCTACTTGGCTGTCAAATGTAAGATCAATATCTGTCTTGATACAGGTGAACTTTCCTCGTTCGAAACGAACAGTTTATCTCGCACTTATCTCAGAGTCGGCTTTATTCTCCGCGAGTAATTGGCTTTGAGTCGAGCCAAATCCGCGCTAACAGCGTGTCTGTGAAAACGCGCCGCTGGAACGCGAGACGACACTCTCTGAAGTGGCGTAGCGGCTGTCTCGCGGTGCGTTTCAGTGTTGTTTGCTGTTGCGACAGAGCTGTGGGTGGAAAGGAGGAACATATTTCTACCTCGCTCAGACGTCCAAAACAAACAGCTCTATGAAGGCTGGAGCTACTCTCCGTTAGGACCAAAATTCCACAGCTACCACGCAGCCAGGGAATCTTTTTACTCTCTTTCTCTCTCTCCCTCTCACTGAGATTTAAATATTTTTTTCCACGGGGTTTTGAAGGGATTCTGTGGCCAACAGTAACAGTTATGCACCTTGTTCTGGTGCAATAGATATTGCTGTATCTGTTCAATAGGACAACAGCTAATGATCATCAGTCAGTGAAAGGACATGGGGAAAGAATGATGGGGAGTGGGGTAAATAATATTAGCTCTGTCTCCCACTACATCTGCTTGACAGGACATCTACTAATCCTAACTAAACAGCTGTCTGAACCGAGGTGACATAAGGATGGGGGGCTTTATTGACAGTTTTTTTTTTCCAGAGGTTCAATCAATGTAGGGAAAGATTCTGAAAGAAATAAAGGGATAGAAAGTTTTAGGTGAATGTGTGAGGAGAAAGTCTGTGCTGTCTACCACCACTAACTTTGAGGATCAAAGTTGCATATAGGCAGTGTTGGGAAGGTTACTTTGGAAATGTGATTTCCAACAGATTGTAAAAACTTGTAAAAAACAGATTACAAGTTACCCTACTTAAAATGTAATAAGTAGTGTAACTTTTCAATTACTTTATTAAAGTAATGTAACTGATTACATTTGATTACTTTTTGATTACTTTTCTAAATTTCTAATGTTTTCAACTGTTAATTATTTTCAAACATGTAAACCAGGCAGGGTTAAACTTACAATATGTGCTCAACACTGATAACTGTCAGACTTTCGAAATCCTTCATCACTTGAATTAAGATTATAATATTTTCATTTTAAAGGAGACATTGGATGCAAAATATCTTAATTTGCGTATAAATGTGTCTTAGCAGTGTGTGGACACAACCACCTTACAATAATCCCCCAAAAACCTAAACAGTCTCAATTATAAAGCCATTTTGATTTTGGAGTGAATACCAGCACTCTCTTCCACCTTCAATACCACGACTGAGGTGAGACCCTTGAGCAAGGCACCAAACCCCCAACTTTGTCAAGAGGGTCTGGCTGCAGCCTGCACTTGCACTCTCAGACGTGCATTCTCAGGCTTGCATTCTCAGACACTTGCGCTTCCGCTA
>NW_015538012.1:90251-130159 GCF_001515605.1 Sinocyclocheilus anshuiensis
TATTCAAATGTAACCCCCTTTGTAATCGTTAACATTTTCATAAGCAACTGTAATTTAATTACACATGTTTTCTTAGTAACTGTAACTGATTACAATTACTTTTATTTTGTAATTAAATTACTTAATTCCGTTACATGTAACTAGTTACTCCCCAACACTGCATATAGGCATGATAAACAAGTGTTTAACTTTGTGTACTTTAGGTTAGACCAATATATTGGCTGATCAAATGAACAAATTTTGGTCGTTTTTAAATGATCATTTACAGCATATACTGTATATGCACTACTGTTCAGAAATTTGGAGTCTTTTCTGATCACCAAGGCTGTGCTTATTTAATCAAAAATTCAGTAAAATAATAATACTGTGAAATATTAAAATGTAAAGTGTCTGTTTCTGTTTTAATGTACAAAATAAATATAATCCATTTAATATTAGGGCTGCACGATAAATCGCATGCGATATTTAACGCGCATCTTATCAGTAAAGCTGCTTCTGTAATCAGCGGTAAATCTCCATCATGTGCGTGCTTTCACATTGAGCAGCATGCGCATTAAATATCGCATGCGATTTATCGTGCAGCCCTATTTAATATATATAATGCAATTTATTCTAGTGATGGAAAAATTAAATTTTCAGCAGCCATTACTCCAATCTTCAGCAGCCTACCACATCCTTCATAAATCATTCTAATATGCTGATTTGGTGCACAAAAAACATTTCTTATTATGAATGTTGAAAACAGTTGTGCTGCTTAATATTTTTGTGGAAAAAATTATGCATTTTTTAAGGATTCTTGATGAATAGATTTTTTTTTAAATTTGAAACAGAAACCTTTTGTAAAATTTTGAATGTCTTTACCGTTACTTTTGATCAATTCGCTACATCCTAGCTAAATAAGTTTTAATTTCTTTAAAAAACAAATTCTTACTGACCCCAACTTTTGAACAGAACTGTTTATGTGCGTGTGTTGTATATATACAGCATATATGTATGTATGTATGTATTTACATTATTTAGTCATTTAGCAGATGCTTTTATCCAAAGCGACTTACAAATGAGGACAATAAAAGCAATAAAACCAACAAAAGGGCAATAATATGCAAGTGCTATGACAAGTCTCAGTTAGCCTAATGCAATACACACAGCAAGATTATATTTTTTTTGTTATTTATATAATAAATAAAAAGAAAACAAGTAGAATAGAAAAAGAATAGAGAACGCTAGTGTTAGAGGCCTTTTTTAAACAAAACAAGCAGTTAGAAAACGAATAGAGTGCAAATAAATAAAATATAATTCGAATATATATATTTCATATATATGTGTGTGTGTGTGTGTGTGTGTGAAAAGCGAAACCCTGCTTTCTAGATACTGGCATCTGCATTTAAAAACCAAATCGGATGACCACAAATTTGTGTCTATTCAAGGTAGCCAGACTGTGGCAAAATTACATAACCTTGTATATGATCAGGGTTGTTTTACATTGTAGTTAAGTATTCTGCCACTGGACAAGTCCCTTAAAGGGGTCATATGATGCTGCTAAAAATAACATTATTTTGTGTATTTGGTGTACTGAAATGTGTTTATGCAGTTTAAGGTTCAAAAAACACATTATGTTCCACATACTGTACATTATTGTTTCTCCTCTATGCCCTGCCTTTCTGAAACGCGTCGATTTTTAGAAAGGAAAATTTTAAATCGCATCATATGACCCCTTTAATACACTCCATTTGGTAATTTCAGCTGAACGTTTTAAATATTTTCTGCTAATAATATGTCTTCTAACAGTTTAATTGAGTTTCTGCCCCAAGGCAGTGCGATTTGGGAGCACAGCACTAGGACTAGCTTCCTCCTTCTCCATGTCTCGTTAGGTTAGATCTTTCTAGATGTCTCTCACTCACACTGCTTTCTATTATAACAGCTGGGCCGGGCATTTCTGTGCCGCCACATCAGGACCTAATAAATGTGCCATACGCTCATTGATTTCCCAGTGCATGTTTGTGCAGCTGCTGGTAATGGCATCACTTTCTGAGTACATGTGGTTGTGTAGGAGTCAATGAGTGAGACAGCTACATGTGTTGTTCTTCAGCAGGATGTAGATGCCATCTTTGGCCCTTCAACCACCCACCAGCACAGAAACGGTAGCACCATGTCTCTGTCTCTGTTATACAACAAGACTGAATGCCACTCAGGCAATAGAGGCACTTTCCCCCATAATGCTCCCTGTTCTCTGACCTACTGACACAACAAAATATTGACAACAGCGCTGTGGTGCAGTCGGTGTGTGCGTTTGTGCTGATACAAAGCATTTTTGTTTATCGTCCATCCCCCTTTAAAGAGTTGCTGGCTGCAGGAATACATTCCTCCTCTTTTTATCTGTCAGAACTCCCCTCCTCCCTCTCTTTACCTCCTCCTTTTCCCCACTGTTAAATTGTTGTGACACTGTAGCACTTGAGCGTCTGGTGTTAAAATATTCCTTAATGACAAATGAACATGTGGATGGATTCCTCTCTCTGGCAGGTCATTAACATTTGACACATTGGAAGCATAGCTGATGCCGCGGCGCATGCACAGTTCTCTCTGCATTGCAATTGGGTGATTGCGACGTTAAGCGCCTGGAGTATTAATGCATTTATTCATTCCATCAAATCCCTCTTCATACAGATTATCAGACCTCTCTTTAACCAAGAAGATGATTTTATTTTATCCCACAATTTAACAACTGTGTGTGGCTGTCTCAAGTGTGTGTGTGCTCACACTCGAGAGGTCCTTATTTCTCTTGCCTTATTGCTGTGATTTTTCGATGCGTTTCAGGCTTTCAAACATGAATGTCAACCTATCGCTGCTGACACATAAGTGCGTAGATATCCATAAAAATTCCAACATATGGAAATAAGGGCATTATGAGTAGCTATGAGCTTTATCATAAGACATTTTCCAGATATTGCAGCCTAGGCCGATTGATTGCATTTTTATCAGAATTTTTATTAGCCACTGTGCTATATAGGTATCAGCGTCAGGATTTTTAATGAAAGAAACCCCTATAGATTGACCACTAATACTGCCCAACATTTTGGCATTCTTACGTGTATTTGGTCATTTGAGATTGTTGGTATTGGCATTGGCTTATAATCCGATATTTTTTTGTGAATTTGTAATGTTTTAGCATATGGGTGCATCTAAATTACATTAGCCATATATATCGGATTATATCAGCCATATGCCATTGAAAGAAATCTGTATTCCTCAACTCGTAATAGAAATCTTTTGATACCTGTTTGACACAAGCATATTCTGCATGCTGCATGATGAAAGCTCATTCTTTATTGCTGTTTTAATAAGCGTGGGACCCACACTACATCTGGTGCAAGACATATGTACATCCTGACTGGCTGCTGTAAAGGAAAAAGTATTTTGGCAGCTTTTATTAACAAATGTTACTTCCAGTAGACATATGTGGATTGGAATAATGCGAACACTTTACTTTACCAGCTTTGGTCTCTAACAGTGTTTGCACAATTAAAGCAAACTTAAAAATGCTTAAAGGTGAATGCTATTGCATTATACATCATATTATCAAGTGCCGTTTATTTTAAAGTTGGCTATTTGTGAACAGTTCATCCTTGCATGTTTAAATGTTTAAGTGTTTTTTGACCTTAATGTAATGTTTATTCAAAACTCAATATAAAGATAGACTTCTCTCTGACATATGCTGGAATTCTCCATCATTTAGTCCACTTAAACCCATTCCTCCACAATCCACTTCAAGCTTGCATTCTTTGTGCAGTCCAACATCTCAAAGTCCAATCAACAACTGATGGATAGAACCAAATAGAACCTACTTTTTTTCTTTTTTGATAATTCATTCCACTTCATAACTTCCATTTCATCATGACTTCAAAGACATTTTACAAAGTTTTCTCGTGTTTCACCAAAAGAGATAGCATAAGGCCATGGGAAAGGTATCGTATCGTATCGTATCGTATATAGCTGGTGCTTTGACCAGTTTTGTAATGTAATAAAGTGTTCTTTTTTTTCACGCAATCTAAAGTGACTATAGAAACAGTCAAGAGTGTGTCATTTTGATGGTATAGGTGAACAGCAGTCAATAGTTGACTCTATTTGACTTCGTAGGATACTGTTGGGAGGACAAGGCAGAGGCAGTGCTCTACAAGAGAAATCAAAAGCCTATGTGTCGTACAGGGACCTCCAATCAATAACCAGCTCTTCTCTTGCCCCCTCAAGGACGTTATCTCACACTCAAACACACACACATACGCAGAGTCTAGGTCTATATGGCGCCGTTTTACAAGTGCTGTAATTGCTGTGACGTGTTTAAGGGAGAGCTACTGAGAGAACGATTCATGAGATTTATTAGAAAAGAGTGTCCACCAAAAGAGAGAGAGTGAGATGGAAAGGTGGAGGAGAGGAGGCAGAAAGAACAGCTGACTGCATTCAGTCCAAAAGGAAGAGATAAAGGAAGGAGGGATGGAACATCAGATATATAAAGTGAGCAGTGGACTCTGTCCGTATGGGCTGGCAGACATTGATCTGAGTGCTCTAGAGCAGGCCGACCCAACTAATGCCGGTCCAATTGTTTAGCCTGCAGAGATAAAGAGACAGGAGGCTTCTGAGGTGGACGGCTAAGTGAGGAATGGAGGGATGCACCTTAACCGCAGAGGACAACTGTCTACTCAAGTGTGTGTGTGGAATAAGAAAGAACAAGCTTTGTGCAGCTGTCACTCTCTGTCTGGACTGTTATTCATTTAGAGACTGTTTCTGCTGTGGCTCACGGTCTCACACATACACACTATGGGGGCTTTCCAATGATTTCTGTTGCTGTAATAGTGAGCTGACAGTATTTTCTGTCACTACAACTAACCTGTACACAAACCTTTCTGCATAGTTTGTAGCCAACCGTTAGCTGGTCCCTTCGATTCTTTTAGAGGCTTTTGGTTTTCACAATTTAGGCAAAACCTGACCCAAACACATGTAGCCCGTCACTCTTTCAAAGCTGCTACACTAAAAGGTAATCATACTTGGAATCAGTTGATAATAATATGAAATGTTTTGCCTCAATACATGACAGCTTGCAGGAAAAATTAACTTGTAGCTAAGTTAAGTAAGCTACTCAACTCATTCAAGCCTTTTTTTATCCTTAAGCCTGAAACATTGGCTGAATTCAGAAGAGCATACTAGTATACTGCTCTTACTGTTGCTGGCATAAAGATATGCAATGCTATTCTGAATTTAGCCATAATCTGCGTAAGAGTGTGAAAACAGACGCTTCCAGCTATGCAAGATTGATTTCATGTGTTGCTTTCCATGTCAGAGTGTAATTCATAGTACAATATGTGTTGCATTCCCAGCGTCGCCTGCGCTCGTGTTACAAGTTTCTCTACTGTCATAGCAAAGAGAGTCTTGTTGGGTAAGTTAGATCTTACAAAACATGATTAGATCAAGCTACCCCAAATAATAACACAATGGAACAGATATTCCCAGTCAAGTGTGTATTTGTATGTTGCTTTTCACATACAGCGTTCAGATTCGTTTCACTACAGAACTGGGAGAAGTCGGGGTTTTTGTTCTTCTCTCTCAATATCAGGTTTAAAAATGTATCACACCCACCTCATCAACAAAAACCGAGAAGGAGAAAGAAACTGAGAGAGTGAGATCAAGGTAATCTGAATCCCTCTGTGGCTCTTTCTGAACAGCCATCTTTATCAAGGCAGATCCATTCTAGTCTGTGAGCAAAATCAAACAGAGATTGGAGACACACTCCAATCCAATGCAGCTCCAAGTCTGCATAATCAGGAAAGAAGGGGTGAAAGGGGGAGAGGTTAGGAGAGGGAAAAATGGAGGAAAAGTGTGTGTTGAGAAAGAGAAAAAGAACGAGAGAGAGAGAGAGAGGGAGGCCTTGAAGTTACATTCTTGTATTGGATAAGGAGAGACCCAATGGATTGGATCAAGGTCGGAGTGTTCATTTAAAACTGCCTCACTGACAGCAGCAGCCCTCGACATGAATATTAATACTGCTTTAACAACCAGCACAGGATGGCTGAGACCAGCAAGACAGCCAGTGATTCTGTGTGTGTGTGTGTTCCAGCACTAACTCAGGCAATTTGCACTGCTTTTATTCTCTCCGCTCTCTCGTTGGCTGGACTATGATTTGGTGAACCTTGGGTGCAGAATTCCTGCTCGTAGTTCTCTTTTTCTTTTTTTCTCATTCACTCACGCACACAAACATCCACTCTGTTTGGTAGTTTTCATTTGTTTGTTCATATGTATGTGGGTGAGTTTTGCAGGGGTTTTTTTCTGCCGAAGTCTTTTGAAAAGCATCCTCTTGGACTAAGAAAGAAACGTATTCGTCTAATAAGCTCATTTGGTTGCAGCAGTTTAACAGAATATTTTCTTCAGATCACAAGAGGGGAAAATTCATTATTTGCTCACCCCCATAAACCGTTATGACGTTTTTCTCTGTTCAACAAATTAAGATACTTTGCAGAAACTCATGCTTCAATACAGTTAAAATAAATAGGAACAGAAGCTGTCGACAGGTGTACATATTTTATTTCATTATTTTATTTTATTTTATGGAATCCTGGCTCCTTTGGTAACTTTTAACACACTTTTATACATTTTATATATTATCAGATATATATACACTGAACAAAATTATAAACGCAACACTTTTGTTTTTGCCCCCATTTTTCATGAGCTGAACTCAAAGATCTAAGACTTTTTCTATGTACACAAAAGGCCTATTTCTCTCAAATATTGTTCACAAATCTGTCTAAATCTGTGTTAGTGAGCACTTCTCCTTTGCCGAGATAATCCATCCACCTCACAGGTGTGGCATATCAAGATGCTGATTAGACAGCATGATTATTGCACAGGTGTGCCTTAGGCTGGCCACAATAAAAGGCCACTCTAAAATGTGCAGTTTTATCACACAGCACAATGCCACAGATGTTTTGAGGGAGAAACAAAAGTGTTGCGTTTATAATTTTGTTCAGTGTAAGAACATCAAAATATCAAAAAAAAGCACAATAAAACTGTCATAAAATGAGTCTATAATCTATATGATTAAAGTCTATATGATTTCAGTCTGCATCATACACAAAGATGCTATATGATTTAGAAGACTTGGAAAATGATACACAGGTGATTTCAGGTTGTTGTTTTTTTTTGTTTGGAGTTTGACGGCAACAGTCTCCATTCACTTTAATTGTATTGAAGAGTGCAGAGTTAACATTCTTCAAAACATCTCCTTTCATGTTCCTCTAAAGAAAAGATAGACTTATGGGTTTGGAAGTACATTTGGGTGAATAAATGCTATGATGAACTTTCATTTTAAGGTGAACTATCCCTTTATGTGGTTTCGTTTACATGAACAAAAGAGTTTTTTTTCAAGACATATGTATGTACTTTTGTTACTAAACCTCACACCCACCGTCTCTTTCTCTCTCTGTCTTTCTCTCACACGTTGTTCCTGTTGTCCTTTGTTTGACTCTGAGTGTATGTGTGTGTGTGTGTGTGTGTGAGTGTGTCCGTTGGGAGATCCCCTTAGTAATGGTGTAAGGGCAGCCGGTACAACAGACACAAGCACTTCCTCTTTTTTCTCCATCCTTCACTACTTACCTTCATTTATCATCTCACTGTCTGTTCATCTGCTCCTCTCTTTACATTCTATCCTCACAGTCTAAAGCTCTCTCGTGGACACTTTTAAAAGGCACTTGCACGCAGTGTGTTTTCATCTTCGGATTGAATGTGGTTACTTGGGTTAATGTTTGTAGGAATAAAGATTTATGATGTTTAGCGTGCCTGTGTGTGTGTGAGCGCTAATGCGTTTTATGATTGTCTGTATAACCATCCTGTTGATTTATAGGTGTGTGTTTATGAGTTATGAGCACAAGCGTGTGTGTGATGGCAGAAAGCAGGTTGTGTTAATGTCACAGTGAGGTGAAGCTCATTAGTGTTATTTTCCTCACATTCAGAAGACTGGCCATGCACTGGTAATTAGAGAGCTTGTATGTTTGTGTGTATTTTGTGTTCAGAACATCACAGTGTAACTGAGCTGCTCCCGTGGTCAATAATATAGACATTATATTTTTCTTTTGAGGAAATATCATTTAAATGTAATCAATATTTTGTCATGACATATATGTTATTTTTGTATTTTGGTCAATTTTACTCTGTTTAAATAAAAAAATAATTTGAATTACTGCATTGTTTTTTATTTTTATTTAAACAGCTTAATTATCATCTTAATGTGCATTTTTGTTTCATTTTGTTATCATTGACTAACGTTTTTTTCCGTCTGTAACTTTAATTGGTGAGATTAACACTGAACAGTCTTCACCGTGTAAAATCCATTATTTCTTTGTGTGTATATGTTGGATCTGCATTTCCTTTTGAATTCTTTTGTGTAGATTGGTGGAATAAGCCTGTACATCTTTGTCTTTGCTGGAAGGGAGGTGTGTGTGTGTATTTGTACACGTATGTGCGTGTGTGTGTGTGTTTGAGCCCCAGGGCTCTTCTCTGCTTGAGCTGGGCCTAGTGCCACTAAACCCAGCCTAAGCTGACCTATTTCCAAAGCGCCACACATACATATGTGCACATGGTTGCCACTTCTCATCTCTCCTGCCTGTCGGAAACAATCAGACATGCACACACACATATGTTCCCACACACTCACAGTGCTACTGCATGCCTCTGATCAGGACACATGTGTGTTTGTTTAGCGGGTGTGTTCTCTTTGTATGTGCTCATGTATCTGTTAATGTATATCCAGGTTCCTGTAAAAGGCATTGAGCGGCCGCTTGTGTGTCTGTGTTTGATCTGTCTCCCAGTGAAAGTGCCCCCTGAGCCATGTTTTCATCCATAAACCTGCGTTCCAACACTCCTGAGAAGAGTAAATCTTTTAAAAGTCTGTAAGATGTGTGTGAATGTGTATCTGGGGTGAATATGTGCATCAGAATTTACAAGTACCTGCCGATATTGGATATGTTGGCCTGATAATTGATTTTTTTCCCTGCCTGTTTTAATATTTAGACTACTTTTGCCATCATCTAGCAAATTTGCCCCTTTAAAAGCGCTTTTGTTTTACTTGTAGCATGCTAGCTTTTTAGTGCATTTTAATTTTCTTTTCTTTTTATGAAAATGTATAGCTTTATAGTATTGGCTGTCACCCATTAAAAGTAGTTTTCAAACTCCAATATCAATGCATCCCTACTGTAGTTATTTTGAGAAAAAAATAGTAATTGCATGAAAAAAAGTCACAGTTACAACAAGCAAAGCTGCAATTATGAGAAATCAAGTCACAATTTTGACAGTTGCATATACGAGAAGTTTTAAGTTATAATAAAGTGAGATTTTCATCCAATTGTTCATCCAGTTATTATGAGAAAACAATTTGTAATTATGAGAAATAAAGTCGGAATTGTGACAGTTGCAATTATGAGAGGTTTTTTTTTTTTTTTATCCAATTGCAAATTTATTTCTAATAATTTCATTTATTGGATATTTATTGGCCAATATTTAATTGTTTCTGCCTATTTAAACTACTTTTGCCACCACCTAGCTCTAATAAAAGGTAGTGTGATAAATTATGGCAAAGATTTAACCCTGTATTAACGTTTTCTCTATAAGAGTGCTTGTTTCAATTGTAGCATACAAACTTTGTTTAAAAAAGTGCAGCTCTACTGCGGTTATATTCACCGTAGGTTTGTAAGATACAGTATTTGAACATAGCCATATCAAAACACGTGGTGTTTGTCAGTTTCAATGAATCTCTCTCAAATATAAACGAAGGCTGACTAAGAAGGCTTACGTTGGAAGCATTGAGCCTGTGACATCATGAATGACGAGAATTCAGTGAAGGTCGGAACAGACGGGAACACTGTGTGTGTGTGTGTGTGTGTGTGTGTGTGTGTGTGTGTGTGTGTGTGTGTGTGTGTGTGTGTGTGCGTCTGTGTGTACATTTGACAGTCTCTGTAAGTGAGGTCAGGACAGTGTGCCTGCTATTACAGTGATGTTTCCCTCTCACTCGCTCACTTTCTCATTCTCTTTATATACACACAGAGACATATGCACAGAACAGCATAATCCATCGCAAACAGACTCCAGGGACTCATGGTAAAGAGTTAAAGAAGTCTGCTGATAGTCCTGGCACACTTGACGCACAAGCAAGACGGTTTGCGTCAGTGGTGTGACGGTCTAGTCTACCGATCCAAACCGGTCACCAAGTAACCTCAGGTTACTTCTGTTTAACATCTGTCAAATCTTATTATAGATGAAAAATCCAAAAAGAATGTTTTTGCATGTCCATTTCTAACTTGCTCAAGGATTCAGTTGCTTTTTGGAGAAGTGAATTTAGTAAAATATTTAAATGATGATTTAGAAAAAGTTACTGACTTTGTTAACATAAAAAAAATTGAAGGCAATTTCCTCCATAGAATAAACAAAAGTTTAGAATAGCAAAAAAATGCATAATTATTAGACAACAGCAAGAGGTTGCAGTTATGAGAAATAAAGGCACAATTGCAAGAAATAAAGTTGCAATAATGAGGGACAAAGTCGCAATTATGAGAAATTAAGGCATACTTGCAAGGTGAAGTTGCCATTAAAAGGAGCAAAGTCACAGTTATGAAAAATAAATGCACAAGACAAGAAGTAATTTAGCAATAATGAGGGACATAGTCCCAATTAAGAGAAATAAAGGCACAATTGCAAGAAATAAAGTCGCAAATATAATAAGCAAATTCGCAATTGTGAAAAATAAAGTTGCAATTGTAACATGAAGTTGCAAGTACGAGAAAGTCTCGATTGCAAAAAATAAAGTGAGTTTATTTCATGCAATTGCAAATTTATTTCTTGCTATTATAAAAAAATAAGCTCACAATTGTGAGATGTAAATTTGCAATTAACTTTTAAAATTGTATTGTTTTTATTACTCTGAGGCGGAACCAAGCTTCTATAAAAAAAGAGCTGCTTATAGGACTACACTCCCAAAAACTGAAAACGATAAGAATAGGGGTTGCAGAAGGGATCAATAAGCAGAGGAAGAGTCTGGGATGATGGACAGAAACAAAGAGAGGAATGGGAAAGGAGAGCAGCTGCGTCTCACTGGCCGTAGAGCTGCAGGTGGAACTTCATCAAACAAAAGACACTCAGTCTCAGCGTCTCTGTCTTTTTCACTCACCCCTGCCTTTTCACTTCTTGGCAATATCGCCGTCCGTTTTCCAGCCATGCAGCAAATGAGTTTGTGCTCAAGCTTGTCTGAAAGAGAGAAAGAGAAAGTCTTTTTACCCTTATTTCAAAGCTGTCTTTTGATCATGGCGTGACACTGGCTTCAACCGCACTGGAGATTAAGCCAGACGTACACCTGTTCTGGACACACACACACACACTGACACATACAGGCTACTGTAATTGGCTCAGTGCAGGTTAGTTCAGGTTAGTGTGTTTATGCAACATTAGAGAGGAGTGTCTGCATTGTTCTACCTAGATGCCGTTAGCCACTAAACACGGGACACTTTCATAACACATCTCATACGTCTCTTCCTGTCCCAGATCATGCAGACGGTCGTAATGCCGATTAGCAGCTTGGCACCTGATGGGTGAACACAGTATGATAGCAGATCAAAAGGCAGGTGAATGGTAGATTGAGCTTTTAGCAATGAAAACGGAAATTAAAGTGATTATGTAAGTCACCTGTCTTGCTCTCTTTTTCTCCTCTTTATTTCTTCTTTTATTATTTTTCCCCTGAAGGGGACTCTTGGGTGGGTTAAAGTGTGAATATACATCAGTTTTCAGTGTCTGTATGTGTTTACATGCTAATATTTGTGCATGTGTGCACTTTGTTGGCTGTGAATGATATAACACACACGCAACCACCCTGCCCTATAGTGTTTCAGGGGCATGAATGAGGTCTTTATGAAAGGGAGTTTCCTCCGGTCAAGCCGATCCGCCCTGCTAATATCCTGACATCTGGAATAAACAGTGTGTGTGTGTGTGTGTGTGTGTGTGTGTGTGTGTGTGTGTGTGTGTGTGTGTGTGTGTGTGTATTATGGCTATGAATGATTACCATCTTTACATATATCATGTTTTTTTGGTTCTTCCAAGAATAGCCATGGTAATATCATGGTATATATATCCAAAACATAGTACTGTCCTGGTATTGTTTCCAGAAACATGATATTACCATATATCATATACAAAAAAACATAGTAGTGCCAAGGTATCTCGGTAAAAAAAAAAAACCGTGGTAATACAATGATGCCCTTTAGTACTTTTCTAAAAGGATTGAGGCTGAAGAGAATTGAATTTCTAAGGCTGAGAGTTGGTGGACAGTTGACGGATTATGAAAATGGATCCGGAAGTGCAAGATAAGAACTGATATATGAGACATAAAAGATATTAACAGGTCTATCCATTTGAACAAGTTTGAAGAAAACGAGAAAGAGACATATGCATTTGTGTCCTTATCTGCACAGGTTTGTAGATATTGGGCAGTCCTGCAGGGATCCTCTAGACTGTAGAGTTCAGCGGTGGTCTGCTCTCTGTGGGGGAAGGGCCCTTACAAAGCCATTTATTTTATTACTCTTCCATTCAGCCCTCAGAGGCTCTGTAATCTGTCATTAAACCATTACTGCAGGAAGAGAGAGAGAGAGGGATAGAGACAGAGGTAGGGGTGGGCAGTCACACTCAAGGGGCCTTCCCTGAGGGCTGGGCTTACAGTAAAGCAGCTGGGCATAGACACACATACACACACTCACTAAAAACGCTCTGTTGTATGCCTGAATACACTTACTACCATTTGTGAATGAGAGCATTTGGTGTAGTAGCTCATTATGGAGTTCAAAAGGTCATGACCTTTAACTTTTGACATTTTTACTGTTCGGTTTCGCATGTGTTTAGTGTTCACATATTTGCTGAATAAGGATAACAACATAGTACCATATTTTTCCATCTTGTTACACATACACTGCCGTTTAAAAGTTTTGGGGTCAGTTTGACTTCAGTTTTAATAATATTTCACAATATTACGTTTTTTTTATTTTATTTTTGATCTAAAAATGCAACCTTGGTGAGGAATTGAATCTTAATGACCCAAAACATTGTTCATTTTGAGAGAGCATGACCCTTCTAAAATGTAAGTTGTATAGGATGCAGCTTTAGTTATATTATTTAAACTTCTGCAGCCTTCTAATGTTGATCTGATTCGTCAACCCATAACTGCCAAAATTTAGATGTCAACCATGCTCAGAAACTTGACCCACGAGTCACTGTTAAATAAAAAGGAAATAGCAAAGAAGAAAAGTCTCCATGTCTGTTTTATTTATTTTTAAGGTTATTATTTCTTATTCTTACTCCTAAAAGTTTTTCCATAGAAGTCTTAAAGGCACGGCAGCCCAAAAAAAAAAAAGTCAATAAAACCTTGATTATCATTCTAAGTAGACCTCAGGAAAAACACAAAATGATAAAAATGGGAAACCATGAAAGTATGGCTTTTGTTACCTTCTGAATATGAATGGTAGGTTGCTTATTATTTTGGAAGAGTGTGTTCCTTTTTTCTCCAGCAGGATCAGCAGTTTCCCCTCCCTTTCCATCCTCTCTGTCTCTCTCTCTCTCTCTTTCTGCTTTCAGATTGTCTGTCATTCTTCATTCAGCCTTGTATTCATTTTGATTCTGCTCTCGCAGCTGACAAGTGTGAAATGAATACAGTATCTGTTCACTCCCTCTGTTCCTCCCTCTCTCTCTCTCTCTCCGTCTCTCTTTCCTTTGTGTGTTTTGGAGACTAGATTCTGAAGATTTGGCGAGTTGATTCTCTCTAAGCCTTTTCTTATCTGAGGAAGACATACAAAACTGAGTATCTTTCTTTAAGTCTATTTGCTCTTTCTCTCCTGCTCAGGGGGATAAACTCTGTGTGTGTGAGTCAGAGGATGAAGCGCTACTGTAGAGGCAGCGAGAGAGGGGATTGGTGGAGATTTTTGGATTACAGGGTCACGAGGTCAAAATTTCAGAGGGTTAACACTGGTACACAGCCTTTTAGCAGAGTGAATCTGAGGAAGATTTTTTATTTTTATTTTAAGTATTGATCCCTTCATATTTACTGTACATATATGCTGTGTGCTGGTGGCGAATGCAATTGAACTGATTACAGAAACACAGTCTGTGTCTAGCCGACCACAATTATATGTCAAAACACAGACTCGCTCAGAGTTGCTGCTGAATCTCCAGCGCTACAGCAAAAGAAATCTTGCAAAACTTGCAGCACAACCAGTGTAGTCCGAATCTTATGAGTCGATTCATTTTAGTGAATCAAAAACATGGAGTTGACCAGAGTAGAACAATTCCATAAATGAGCTGGTTCTTTTAATGAATAGTTCAAAAAGATGAATTATCAGTTTAAATTCATACTGACGCAGACACTTTCATTCAAAGTTCATGCATTCCCTGGGAATCGAACCTATGACCTTGGCGTAGCTAGTGCCTAAGTATACTGTTTGAGTTAAAGGAATAGAATCAGTCCGAAATACTGCAATGCATGATTTATAGCATTAACAGAACACGAATGAACATTATATCTAAAATATAGCCTACCTAAATGACAAACAATTGAATCAAACTGAATCTGAATCTAATTGGGACAATTATTCCGATTGCTTTTCTACATCTGTATACTGCCTGAAATTTTTCAGCTTTTGGGTTATCTAATCTAATAGTATCTATAGTACATGTTTGTAGCTGTGTTAGGTCTCATCTTCATGTGTGGTCAATGTCAAACCCCTCAGTCTCAGGAAAAAGACGTGTGTGTGTGTGTGTGTGTGTGTGTGTGTGTACCTACTTAACCGTGTGTGTGTATTAGCCCTACCCTGCAGCTGCTCTTATATATAGCCACACACACACTATCTCTCTCCTGTTTTATTAATAAAAGTGCTCGGATGGACGTTAAAACAGGCTGAGAAAGACAACTGGGATCACTGTGTGTCTGGTCAAGATGACAAACAAATGCAGTAAAAAAAAATCACTGAACGCATATCCAAACAAAGACGGGCTGTCTTGCATTTCTTTTCTCTCCGTTTCCTTTTGTCTTTGTCCTGTGTTTATCTTTCGCTATGAAAAGGCTGTGCATCTGTCTCTCTCCTCTCGCTCGCTCGCTCACTCCTCACAAGTTCATTGACATTCATTGAACACAGCACAGAGCGCTCAGACCTTCCGGCACTCTGCACTCAGAGACTGTTTGTGTGTGTGTTCATCGCTCTAGCTCTGTGATTAGGATTGTTATTCTGTATCAATAAGTGAATTAAATCACACTCGCTTTTCTTAGAGAAAAATAACACATGGAACCGCTTGATTTGGTGTCAATGTGTTTGAACTGGAAAATGTTCGTGTTTTAATTAGTATTTTTGTCTTGTTTTTCAGTGAAACATCTTTTTACATAATAAACAAGATTATTCACCTAATAAACAACACTGTGCAAGATATTAAGACTTTTTAGATATTGCATTACATGAACATTTTTCCAATTGTTTTTCCACTTATGCTTTTAAAAAGTTGTTTTAAGCCTTAATATTTTAAGGGTAAAAGATGATTGTATCTTCTAAAATGATTACTTTAAATGTCAGAGATTTCATAAATGTATTTATTTGCAGGTTATTTGGTATTTTTTGGTAATGTTATGCAGTCTTGCTTTTCTTTTTCTTCTAAAAATGATTTTACTGGAAAATGTCAAGATGAGATCCTCAATAAAAATTGCAATTTATATCTTAAGTAGTGTTGCTTATCAGGTGAATTTAACAATAACTATCATTTTTAAAAAATTATGTTTTTGTCTGGAATATATGTCAAAGATATTCAAAAAATATATTTTAAGTTTTTTTTTTTTTTTTTTGCTGTTTTTTGTTGTTTATTTATTTATTTATTTCTAGTACATCTCATGCAATGCCACCTATCAGGTGAATGGATCTTGTTTAGAATATTTAGTCATTTTTACTGGAAATCATGACAAAGATATGCATTAAAAACGATGTGGAGAAAGTGAGCGGAAAGTGCGTTTAGGGTATTCCCTCAGTCTGAGCTCTCTGTTACTTGTTGCTCGTCATTTACTGAAATCAAAACCGGAAAAACATCCTAAATCGCAGTCGCACAAACAAACATTCGCACATCGTATGCGAGTGACTATCAAGAAAGGAAAGAAAAACAAGCAATGACTCAGAATAAAAGTGCCCCAGTTATCTAAATCTCACTCTCTCTTCCTCCTGATGAGAATTCAAGGACTTTTTCTCTCACATGAGCTTGTACGATATGTGTCGCCCTACTGCTGCTGCATGCTCATTTCAAGTCTGTAATATGTAGACGCTGACTTTTTTCTCACTGCTGTGAGTGAACGACAAATGAACCCAATGAGCAGAGTGTGATTTGGTCATGCGTTCAATATGACCTGTAGGCAGACCACAGTCTTTCTTGACTAATCAATATCAAGGATGTAGGACTGTATTATTTTAAGGTGCTATAGTGTGAGAAGGGTGAAAATGTCTTTATTTTGGCCGATTAGTTCACTTGTTAGACATTGTTTTGGATGTGATCTACATGGTTGACAGATTAAAAACTAATTACTGTTTGTCTTTCTTTGTTTTAGCTGTGATTTGCTGTTTATCTCTGTGTCTCTGGCTCTTGCTCTCTGGGGTGTTGGGGAAGGGCTCACTCCCCGCTCTCCTAATCCTCTTTATCCTGTCTGAAACCTACCCCACCTGTCGTTACACATCTGGACACACACACACACACAGACACATTATGTGTGTTAAGTTAACACAGTCATACTGTACATACTTAAAATACATTTAAGGTGTCAAGCTTATAATATATGTTATTTGTACAGATATACATACTGCACTTATAAATGATGTATGAACAAAGCTGTTTGTACAAAACATGGTTTGTTATGCATCCAGGCTGGCCTATTTATACATACAGATTCTACACTGTCATTTATAGCTAAGATTTAAAGATATAATGTATATAGTTGGCATATGGCAGTGGGAATAGGGATTCCAAATGGGCAACAAATGCATAAAATGTATGATATAATTATCATAATATGGTGTAATACTCAATCAAATGGTGAGACAGTTGCTAAATCAGTCACACTTTAGTGTTTAGATTATATTCAAGATAAATGACGGCACAGAAATTGTAATCAGTTCATCTCCTTATTCAATTATCCACACAATTATTGCTTCCTAATTAAGATTTGAACAGCAGTGTGGGTTTCTGTGTGTTACGGGGATGCTGGTGGCTTTAAGATTGAAGATCTGGGCTAGTAATCTGTCGGTTAGCGTCTCATGAAGTGCAGAATTATTGGGATCCCCCATCACCAGTGTGCCCTTGAGCGAGGAACTTAACCTTGGGCTGCTCCGAAGGGAAGAATCCCTGCAGTAAATGTGCTGTTAGTCACTTTAGGTAGGAAAATGTCTGCCTAAATGACAATAGTAAGATGTGATTTTAAGGTATTTCCCTTAAGAAATGTACTTTGACAATGCAGAGTTCATATACACTCATGTTTTACTGCAAATTTAGTAGTTACACTACAGTTCAAAAGTTTGGGGTCAGTAAGGTATTTTTAAATACTTGTATTCCGCAAGAAAGCATTAAGTAAAGACATTTATAATGTTACTAAATATTTATATTTCAAATAAATGCTGTTCTATGGAACTTACTATTCATCAAAGAGTTCTGAAAACGATGTAACGATGTTTCCACAAAGTATTAAATGGCACAACTGTTTTTAACATCGATAATTTAGCTTTAATCCATCTCTTTAATTTAGAAATTTAGCTTGAGCACAAAATTAGCATATTAGATTGATTTCTGAAGAATCATGTGACACTGAATACTGGAGTAATGGCTGCTGAAAATTCAGCTTTCACAAGAATAAATGACATTTTTAAATATATAAAAATAGAACATTTCAATAATATTTCACAACATTACTGTTTTTACTGCAATTTTGATTTAATAAATACAATTTTGGTGAGCATAAAATGTCCCTAAAAAATTTCAAAATCGCTGTGACGAGAGGGACGGGGCCGAGAGCCGTGGGAACGGAGCGAGGCCCCACCCCTCTCGTCACAATCGCATTGACCCCAGACTTTTGAATGGTACTGTATGTATATATTTCAATAAGTGCAATGCAGTTATTGTCCTTCTACATTTCTATAGAATATATGATGTTTCAACACAGGATAGTTTGAGGATTAAAATACAAAAACAGGTGCAATACACCAATAGCTGAGATATTATTACCCCAATATAGAACAAAAAATATATTCAAATTTTGCCTCCATTTAAGAGAGTCAACAAAATCAGTATGATCCTTTTAACCTCAGCTTATTAGCAGAGAGTTGCGAGAATAGTTCCATTTCTCTTTGTTTTGTTGAATTACTAATCAAGCCATAATATATTTCCAGCTTCATGTGGACTGCTGTTCATTGTCTATTGTTGCTGACTAGTTTTATTGATTAGTAGATGATAGTATATCTGCTACTGTACACTGTAAAAAAAATTCCATAAATTTTACCGTAAAAAATACGGTAGCAACGTTTTAGGTTTTACGGTTTTAACTTAAATTTACAGTTAAATAAGTTAATGTCCAATACAGTTTTTCACCGTATATAGTAGGGGAATTTACCGTTAACCATTTAACTGGTTTTTACTGTAGCATTTTTACAGTCTTTTACTGTTAAATTCACGGTCATTTTTTACAGTGTATAGCTCAGGCAGTAGACCATGGCCTTGCAACCTTGACTGCACTGTAGGTCACTTTATACAAAAGCATCTGTCTAATGCAAATATAAATGAATATAACTTTTTACACTACTCTTCACTTGACAAACTATCATTAATACAGTAACAAAAATACCTAGTAATATATATTCTTTGTTAACATTTATGCAACTAGACGGGTCACGTCTGAACAAATGCTTATCCGCAAGGTCATCCTGTTTGTGAGATGAGCGTTTGTGCTCGTGCCGCAAAAGACAGAGTTTGAGGCAGAAAGCATCACCAGAGCCGAGCAGAAGACACCAACACACACATACTCACGGCGCACGCTCACACTAACGCAGTGGCGCATGGCTGCCGGGCTATTCTTTGTTTATTAGCATATCTAGATGACAGTGGCATCGCAGAGGCAGCGGTAATTAAGGGCACAACAATGGAAACAGTAATGATGATTGGCATACCATTACATGCCACAGGGAAGGAGGGAGGGAGAGAGGAAAAGAGAAAAAGAGTGCAGTGGGAAAAGAGATAAATGAAGAAAGCTTGCTCTTTTAATCTCAGCAGGGCTACTACCTCAGTGTGCATGCGGGTGTGCACGTGTGTGTTTGCTCTCTTGTTCGCCTGTGTGTAAATATGCACCAGCTCGTTTACTTTCGCTGGGAAGTCGCTTGTTTTCCTTTCCCCTCCCTGTCACACAAGCACACTGGTTTTTTGGAGATGGCTTATTCAGAAAGGAGGGGTTATCTTTCACCCCGTCCCACCTCTCCTAGCTTTTACTGCTTTAAAACACTCTATCCTCTACATGTCTCATCATATTTCATGCTAAAAGTCTTACTTTGCTCCCTGAGTATTTGTGACTTTTACATTTCACACTAGCACTGTTTTGCGATTAAAGGAATAGTTTGTGCCGAATGAAAATTCTCTCATTATGTACTGAAATGTTAGTTGTATAATTTACCTTAATGTTGTTCTAAACCTGTATGACTTTCTTTTTCTGTGCGACTCAAACTGATTGTTTGAGGAATATCCTGATCTGTCTTTTCCACACTGTTGTCCAAACATTTGGGGTCAGTACGTTTTTTCTTTTTAATTATTAGTTTTATTCAGCAAGGATGCATTAAATTAATCAAACATCGTAGTAAAGACATTCATAATCTTCAAAATGATTTTTATTTCATATGAATGCTGTTATTTAAACTTTCAGTCATCAAATGATGAAAAAGAAATCCTTAAAAAATATTAGGCAGCACAACTGTTTTCAAGATTGATAATAATAATAAATGTTTCTTAATCACCAAATGAGCATATTAAAATGACTTTTAAAGGGTCACGTAAAACTGAAGATATAATAAAAATAATATATTAAAGTAGAAATAAATATTATAAATAAAAAATAAAAAATTTTAATATTTCACAATATTACTGTTTTTATTAAATACATGCAGCTTTTGCTAGACTTTATAAACATTATAAAATCATACAGCCCCCGAACTTTTAAAACAGTAGTGTGTATAATGGAAGTGAATGAGAGCTGGGACTACAAGCTACAAAATGACTAAAAAATATACCAAAGTTTCCTTAAAGTGATACAAATGGCACACTCTGATTCCAAGTCATGTGATGGCAATTATGTGAGGAACAGACTGAAATTTAAGTCATTATTCACAAATAATCGTCCTCTCCAATTGTATCAAATGATTAATTGAAAACAACTGACTTAAAAGAACAAACTAGACATTATTCTCTTGTGAAGTTATTAATGTGCCAAGGACAGCAAGTGCAGATAACAACATTTTCAGTGAATAACATCTTAAATGCCAGTCTGTTTCTCACACAAAGTTATCGTATGATATTAGGATTGAAATATAGCACATAAGTTGTGTTGGCTATTTTTATGATGCTTTTATGGTGCTTTTTTGACCTTTTAGAACCTGGCAGCCCCAATCCTCATTAAATTTCATTATTTTTAAAAGAGAGCGGCCAAGATATTAATCAAAAATTCACCTTTTGTGTTCCACAGAGGAAAGAAAGTTGACTAAACAATGACATTTTTGGGTTTAATTGTCCCACAGGGATCAGTAAAGTACGTCTATCTCAGCACCTCTTTGAGGGTTTTTGTCTTTGTGAGTGTATGAGAGGTTGACTATGTGTTTTCCAGCGCACACACACACACACACACATATACACACACATTAGGCGTGTTTATGTTGGTCTATGAGACGAAACTGTTTATATGCGCAAAAAGTGTCTCCAGACCCCTCCCATTCTGTTTCTCTTGGCACAGACCCTCCCTCTGCCCTACTCTGTATCTCTATCTTTCTTTCTCTTGCACACGCACTCCTCATCCTGTGTTCTCTAACAAGAGGGACTGTCCTTAATTACCCTCTTTGTACAGCGAAACCAGTGCCGCCCTTAGGGGCAATGCCGCGCTTAAGGGGGGCCCCTCGCGCAGCTAAAGACGGCCCTAAATTAAACGTACAAGTAGAAGTAGCTTTCTTCAAAATCTTCCTCTTAATCATTGCTCAGATAATCTTCTGCTCTCCACAAGCCAAAAGTGAGTATATTTTGGCTCTTCTGAACTGAGTTGAATTAATGTTTTTCTAATTACTCTAACTGCACATTCAGTAATAATGGTACAGTGAACATTACTTCAATTATTTTGAACTTTGTTAGTCTGTAAAATCCGGTTAGTTGATTTATGGTGGTGGTTGAAGTTAAACGAACATTTTTATGAATAGTCATTTTGCCAGTCATTTGAATTACTGAGTGAGTCATTTAAGATAATAATGTGTCAAAGATTCCATAACTTTGTCTTGGCATCTGTGAAGAGTCCAAAAGCTTCTGAATCATTGATTCGTTTCAGATGACTGCACAGACAGGGACACAGTGGTTGAATAATCAGCCATTGCAGAGGTGGATCGATAGCAGCCGTCATGGAAAGCTGTGTGTGTGGACATGACAGCCAGGTCCAGACGCAAGAGGAATGAAGGATGAAGAAACAAATATAATAGCCTAGAAAGAACCCTACGCAGACCTGTTATTTACAATAGACAGCAAATAATTTGAACACACTAGGATATTAAGTAGTTAAACCAGGAATTCTAAGTAGTTAGGGTATAAGAACATGAGTAAATTCTAGTGCCTCTTACTGCTAATCAGTACTAATTTTAGATAGTTTTTTTATTAGATGCAGCATAAATGCATTTTAAGCTGGAGAGATAATTTACTAATTGTAATCCGTTACTGATTCCAGTTAGGGTTAGTTTGTAATCCATTACATTACACACTTTTGTTCTATAAGCAGATTACTTTTTGATTACTTTTAGATTACTTTTGACCTAACTTGTTTATCACATTGATTTAAATAGGAAAATCTTGTACCATGTTGATATAAAAATACAAAGGGAAAGGAGATATATTCCATTCATGGTTATTAAGAACATGATGTGCATTAATCCGACTACACTGGTTGAGTTCTATATTATTGATTCACTACATAACGAATGACTCTAATGAGCTGATTTTTTTTAGTGAATCAAACTGAATTAATTATTTTAAATTGGGCTACGCTGGTCACACTGTAGGTTCTGTGGTGATGTTGCTGTGCCATTGAATAAGTAATGCAGCGAACTATTTGAGAATGTTTGAGTACAGTATGTATTACAGGTGCTAGTACTGCTAATGGAACTGAATGTCATTCATGCATCCAATGTCAATCATGGTTTTGACACGGTATGCAGTCCAATAAACATACTAGCATGCATTTTTGTAGTTTTTGTTGGTTTTTATTGATTGTTAAGGTAGTATTTTATTAATAATTCTTAGTATTGGTGATGGTGGCTGTTGTATTTTTACTATTGTTCTAATTGACACTTTGGTCTCTGGTACTATTTGATGCTTTTTATTTTAATCTCAATACCCACCAAATCCATCAACCCAATTATTGAAATCTACCATTACACACACTCAAACTGCACTAATTTACTAATCCCCTCTCATCACGGTACCATTCTGTTTGTTTAGCATCCTGCATGTGTGTATATGTGTGATTGTGTGTGTGTGTGTGTGTGTGTGTGTGTGTGTGTGTGTGTGTGTGTGAGTGAGAATACAGGCTCTAAAATGAAGGCTGCATTAATTCATATTCTGTTACACATGCACAGACACTCTTCCTTTTCGTCACGTGTTCACACTGTCTCTTTTTCAAACACAGACACACACACACATGCACGGCAGGGTGGACTGCGCAGACAGCTTGGCGATGCCGGGGAAGGTGTGTCTCCAGAGTTCCATTGTTCTAGTCAGAGAGGAATCTATGTGGAAAACCTCCTAGATAAAAAGGGGGTGGGGAATGGGGGGATAAAGGAAGAGAAAGGAAGAAAGAGTGCTTTTGTAGGAAGTGGACTAGCAGTGTCCACAAACCAGCGTCTTTGGAAGGGGGTGTGAGGTGTAGTGTTTATATATTCCTGTATCGTATCTAGGCAGATGCAATGTAGGGAGCTGTCAAGAATGTTTTTTTCTATATGATATGTACAAGGCAATATTCTGTCATGGTTTTCCCAATGGCTTTTACAAGTCTGAGAAAGAGCTTAAAAATGGATAATGGAGTCAGGATCCTCATAAAATAGAGAGAATGTAGAAGAAGAAACAAGAATGAAAAAATACTGCACATTCTTCTGCAGCTGGAATGTTACAGTAAATTATTCATCCCATCAAGAATCCATTTCGTGGAGGTCTCTCTTCATTCGTCTCTCTATCTCATTCTTTCTCAATTTTTCTATAAGGTTAAAAGTGCCATGGAACACACAGGATTTCTAGCTGCACTGGGACTAAAATCCACCAAGACACTGTCTTTCCGGTCATCTCCTCTCTCTCTCGTTCTCTTACTCTCTCTGTCTTTTTGTACCTCTCTTTTGGGAGTCCACTAGTCGCTTAAACGATAAAGAAAAAGGCTAAAAATGTGTTGCTGTCATGAATTGAAACTGCTAATACATGATTTTTCTTGTTTATTTTGTAAGACCAGAATGAACACTTATTATTTTAGTTTACTAGCATTCTATTTTAAGTTTCATTCAGTGCTTTACTTTAATAGTAGGAGTCCCTTGGAGGCCACACATCTAAAAAATGCCCAGGCTCTGTCTTTTATATAATGTGATTTGCAAGTTTGCAAACATCTTCATTCTGAATGTGAATGAGGCGCTTTTGATTGGCGGCTCTTTAGTCTTAATCCGCTAAGAGGGCTCTCCATAGGGCTAGAATTGGGGAGGATGGGGTAAGAGAGAAGGCGTTCAGGGTGCTGACCCACGCACTAATGGAAACGGTCTGCTGAATGATCCCACTTTTGGCACCATTGGACAACAGCTGGGCCCTTGGAAGGCTCAGACCCAAAAAAGCCCATTTTGGAAACAGGCATTCATAGTGGTAGTGTTTGAAAGATAGAGCCTTGAGATCCCTACAGACCATTTGTGGGCAGTAACAGAGCAGTCAGCTTGTGGTAACAATCAATTTGTTGCCAAAAAAATAAATAAATACTTGAGAAACGTGAATGAATGTCCAGATTTGGACTCTTAGTAAATGTTGTCGCATAACATTAAACAATTCTGGTTAGCAATCTTCTGTGTGGTTTTTTTTATTTTTATTTTTTTTTGAAGGTCACCATTCTGTTTTCCTTGAAGCAACTTGCTGTGATAACAAGGCTGTGTCTCTCTGTGTCTCCACAGCTGCCAGGATCTCTGAAGAGGAAATTGTCTGGTGCTGTCGAGAGTTCTGCATCACTAAACGGGGTCTCTGACACGTCTATGACCCAGGGAGGTGGCAAACGACTATGTCTGGAAGATGTCACCCTGGCCATGGGCCCCAGCTACCCTCAGCCCCCATTCCCTTCTGGAATGGGCATCCAGGGGGGTGTTCTGGAAGCTAATCGACTGAACAGCAACAACAATAATTTGGGCTCTCCATATTCCGTACCCCCAAATGCTAGTCCTGGATCAACACCAGGCACCAGGGGAGGCTCAGGGGGCTTGACAAGTAACTTCAACCCAAATGGGAGTTCAGCCACTCCTTCAGTGGAACAAGAGCTGCAGGAGATTTTGGATGAACTTACAAAGAACCCTGATCCCTCTTTACCAGAGCTTGACATTGAGAAGATCTTAGGAAAAGAAAGTGATGACCAGGCAAGTACAGCTGGAGGTTTTGTCCACCCAGAAGGTAATGGCACCCCTAAAAGGTCTCCACAGAGACAGTCACACCTGGAGGCCCACCTCACTCAGTCCCCCGGTTTCTCTCAAGCTGGGTCCCCTCAAGTTGGTCCAAGTCCTGCTGGGGCACCATATACCCTACCACATCCTTCCAAACCAGTTCCGTCTCCACTCTCAGCATCACCCCTGTCCTCCTCCTCTTCACAAGGGCAAAATCAAGCACGGTCACCCATGCTTTCTGCCGCCCTATCGAGCCGGCCCGGATCTAACTGGCATGATGTGTCCCGGGCTCAACAGCTTCAGCAGATAGCATCGAATAGTAAGCATCATTCTAACAACAGTGCAGGTCCCCCACCTGCACAGTCGGGGTTGTCTGGATTGGGCCAGCAGAGTACGTCTTGGGCTGGTCCCTCTCCACCTTACCGACCTGGGGATAAACTGCCTAACTCATCACCTCATCAGCAGCCCTTCAGCCCAGCAGGAAATATTCAGAGCCCCCAGAGTTCTCTAATCTCTAGCATGGCTCCAGCCCCATCCACCGGACCTTCACCACCCTACAGGCCAGAAAAGCTAGCCAGCCCAGCAATTGCTCAGCCCCCTTTCAGCCCCCAGAACAGCATTCTGTCTGGAAATGCCCCACCAGGAGTTTCCGGCACTTCAATCCAAGGTTCTCAGGCAAGTTATCTTCCTGGTGTTGCCCCAACATCAAACAACACTCGACCATCACCTCCTTACCGACCAGATAAACATCCCAGTCCAGCTGGGCAATGCCAACCAGGAACGCAACCTCCCACACAAGGACATCTTTTCAACTCGCAAAATAATCAAGCACCTGCAATGTCTAGTCAGCTGTTCAAGGCCATCACATCCAACCAGCCACCCAGTAGCCTCAAGCTCCTAATGCAGGCACAGGGAAAACCCTCACAGCTGCAACTAAACAAGACCACCACAGCTGGTATGGGTCCAGAACCATACTCTTTCAACAACACCAAGCCGTTACGACATTTTGACCCCAATCCCTCTGTGGCCAAGCTGGGTCCTCTGGCTGTGGGAGGATACCACAATGCTAGCATGCAACCCATGGCGCCCACCTCAGCCACAGGACATGGGCATCTTCTCCCACAGCACATGCAAAGGGGGATGCCTGCTGGTGGTATTGTGCCTCACTGCAGAGATGTGAGTACTGTTTCTTGCTTGTTAAATTTGTGTGTAAAATGTCATATGTTGCAAAACATATTTTCACAAATAACATCAAGCTAGTATAAAACTCGACTTTTGATATGAGCTTAAGGATTTTCATTACCTTCAGGACTTGTGGTTTCTTTGTGTCTAACTTGATGTGTTTAGCCACGAGACTGACACTTTACTTTAAAAGGGTTAGTTTACCCAAAAATGAAAATTCTGTCATTTAATTACTCAGCCTCATGTCGTTCCAAACCCACAAGATCTTAGTTCATCTTTGGAATAAAAATTAACATATTTTTGATGAAATCCAAGAGCTTTCTGACCCTGCATAGACAACAACACAACTGACACGTTCAAGGCCCAGAAAGGTAGTAAGGACATCATTAAAATAGTCCATATGACATTAGTGGTTCAACCGTAATTTTATGAAGCTACGAGAATACTTTTTGTGCGCAAAGAAAATAAAAATAACTTATTTCTTCTCTTCCACGTCAGACTTCGACGCGCATTCACGACAGTACCACAATGCATACATGTGGATTCCTCTTCTTGCAGACGCATTGTTTTGCATAATTCTCGTAGCTTCATAACATTGCGGTTGAACCACTGATGTCACATGGACTATTTTAATGATGTCCTTACTACATTTCTGGACCTTGAACATGGTAGTTCCGCTGCTGTCTATGCAGGGTCAAAAAGCTCTCAGATTGCATCAAAAACATCTTAATTTGTGTTCCGAAGATGAACAAAGGTCTTACGGGTTTGGAACGACATGAGGGTGAGTAATTACTGACAGCATTTTCATTTTGGGTGAACTCTCCCTTTAAGTACAGGCAATAGATGACTTCTGTAGTTGTTTTTCCTCAGACTGTGATGCATTTGTGTTGTCTTCATAATTCTTGATTTATAGAGTCGACAGATGATTTAGCACACTGATAAAAGAGACAAAAGAATTACATTTAGACAGCAGGGCTTCTAAAATTACGAAATTAAAATCAAAATATACAAGAAGAGGGAATTACATCCCTGGTTTTTCCATTAGCTTGTGGAGCTTTGGGTATGCTCACTTCATACAGGGGGAGACTGTTTCTGAAAAATGGAGTAGGCACCCTGTGGTGTGTGCCATGGGAAGGGAGGGGAGTGGGTGTTCCGACTCTGATGTGTGTATAAGGAGGGCAAGTTAGGAAGCTCCAAAGGTTAATTGAATGGACAGCTGAACAGAGAGTGAAGGAATGTGAGTCTTTGTAAGTGATTAGCATTCATGCTAAGAGGCTGAATATGCTCAGTCCATCTCTGTTAATTAGGATAGGGACAAAAATACTGTTTTTTTTTTAGTTGTTTTGATAGTGTATCATGTCTAAAAATATCATTTCTTGAATCAAAAAAAGAGAAGGAAAAAAGCCACATTTTAAGTTATTTGTTTTGTGCAACCTGAGAGAAAACTTGAGTTTTATTCTTTCTTTTTTTTTTTGCTCTTAAGTGAGGGTATGTGTGTTTGTTTACGCAGTAAAGAGCAGAGGCTTTATGACTGTGTGTGTGTGAGTGTGTTTGTATTTCCATGCTAAAGAGAGAAAGGCAGTGTGTGTAAATGTGTGTGACTATAGAGTTTCAAAGTACCGCTGTGCATTCTGTCTCCCTGCGTGGCGGTCTGTTTGAAGACAGAGTCCCCCTCTTTCAGCCCAGTAGTTCTCTTTCATCACACCAATGAAAGATAATGAATTTTAGAGGAGACTGAGATTGAGGAAGAAAGAGAAAAGGGGGCCAGTTTCTTTTAGTGTCTTGGCATGCATGGTTGCAAACTAAAGAGGGACTCAAAACTTCTACCCCCCAAACTGACTGGCTCTCTCTCTCTTTCTCTCTCTCACTCACACACACACACACACACAATCAGAGTTATTCAAAACCACATTTAACAACTCAACTCACAATGATTTTTGTTTATGATATGAGATTAGATTTTTGTCCATCTTTTAGTAATTTCTAATCTTGGACATTTTGAATTAAACATTATTAGTTATAAATTAACATTTATAAATATATTTAATGTATTTAATATATATATACACATATATATATATACATATATATATATATAAATACACACAATACAAATTATATTTTAATAAATGTATTTATATTTATCACGTATAGTATAGATTTTTATAATTACTGTTTGTAATATGTAAAAAAATTTTACATTTTACATATTACACTTATGATATATTTATGTAAAAATATATAATATGTAATTACAGTATATATAACTAAATGAATAAACTTACACAAGTAACCACTAAATAGGAAAGTGTTTGTAATTGTTTTGGTAAAACTGTGTGGCGCGTCTTATAATAAACACACCATGTACGTCTATTTCCTCGAGGAGCATAAACGGGTAGAAAACAAAAGTTTGATTGTTATCAAGACTCATGATTCACAAGAAATATACAGCAACACAGGTATTTTCCCAGCAGGAGCAGCTTTCTCGTAGTCGTTGACTCAAGTGGGGATCCCCTCCTCCTACTGAACACCTCTCTCTCTTCTCTCTGTCATGCTTACAGTTTGTGGAGGAAGTCTGTTTGTCTGTGTGCTCAGAAGCAGAAGTGAGATTGCCTTTTTTATCTTTGTAACCTCTCTGACACTCCTCAATTATGGAAAGTAAGAAAAATCTTCAGAGCGATGAATTTATTGTAAAAAGCCCAGAACCAGGAAGAAGCGAGAAAGAGAGAGACGAGGATGGGGACAAGAGTTGTTAAACGTCGAGAAAGTAAATTTCTATGTGAGATTTTAGAACAAACACATTTTCTCCTCATCTTGCTGTCTGTTTGTAGTCAGTTCCAGTTACCTAGATATGAAAAATCCTTTTATCCTTTCCTCTACTTGCCTTTTTGACATCAGTGACAAATTCTTTGTTTCACTCTGTCTCTTTGTGCTTCTTTTCTCCCCCTTTTTGCTGTCTTCTGTGCCTTGGTGTGACAGATTGGATAACCCTAGCGGTGTGTGTGTGTGTGTGTGTGTGAGAGAGAGAGAGAGAGAGAGAGAGAGAGAGAGAGATTGGTTGGTTTATTTGCCCTCACAGCAGCAGTGGACACTTGACCACATGTACTGAATATACACACTCTCTCACACGAAGCCTACATGCTATAAACATGGCTGATTTGTTTTTGTGGTGTGTGCTGTCATATAAGCATAGCTGCTTCTTTCCACATCTCTGTGTGTTTAAGTGGTTGCTGGAGAACCTCAGGTGTGGCTTCAGCTGATTGGTTTATGTGACTAGAGACATTTTTGATGTCATTTCTCTAGTGCCAAATTGATGTTTAAGTGACTCAGTGAATCTGAGGTCAGAAGGAAAGCATGTGAGTGATGTCAAAGCACGGTGGAGACATGGTTGAATGGTGGAGAGAGTTGAATTTATAGGGGTTGAGGAACTGTGCTGCCTCTACTGTTTATAATATCAACTTTCATCTCTCCTAAAAGTTCATCAAATATAGAGTTGTTGACACTCAGATGATTTGGTTTTGAAAGAATGAAATCAGAAATGTTGATATAAAAAGATTCTGTTGAGAATTTTCATATCAAACTGCAGTCATTTTTTCAAAGTATACTTGACACAAAACATAACTGAACATTTGAAGGATTAAATGTTAATCTCCCACCATAAACAATCTCCACCAGTGTTATTGTAGTATTATTTAAATACTGTTATAGTATTTATTAATTTAGCTTAAATTTATATATTTTTTATATTTTCAGTTTCATTTTCATTTGGCAAGTTTTAGTAATTTTGTTACATCATTTTGTATTTTATTTATTTATTTATTTTTAGTTTTTTAATATTTTTATTAGTGCTGGCCAACGATTAATCACGATGAATCGCATCCAAAATAAAAGTTTTTGTGTACATAATATATGTGTGTGTACTGTGTATATTTCAATTTAATTCAATTTAAGTTTATTTGTATAGCACTTTTCACGATGCAAATCATTGCAAAGCAGCTTTACAGAAAATTAAAGTTTTTACATTATATTTAGGAGTAGTTTATCAGTGGCGACTATGTAAGGTATGTTGCGATCAAACTTATAGCAAAATTTGGTAGTTTTGTATGCTGTCAGAGGGTTGGCATCATCTGAGGTCTTCTGGGGGGTTGGCATCATCTCTTCTCAGGTAAACATTTATTATGTATATATATATAAATATACACACATGCATGTATATATTTAAGAAAAATATATTATGTTTTTATATTAAATATTTTTATATACTGTATATAAAAATATTTAATATAAAAACATAATATATTTTTCTTAAATATATACATGCATGTGTGTATATTTATATATATATACATAATAAATGTTTACCTGAGAAGAGAAATAAATATACACAGTACACACACATATATTAAATAAACTAAAACTTTTATTTTGGATGCAATTAATTGCGATTAATCGTTGCCCAGCACTAATTTATTTTTATTTCAGTAATTTTAGTACTTTAGTTTGAAAATTATAAATGTTGCCTTGGCGACTAACTGAAATAAGTTTTAGTAAGCTTAATTTTTCCATCTAATATTTATCATTTATTGTATTACACCTCTATTTCATTCATTTTAGTTAACAATAACAACACTGATCTCCACTCAGCCCTGTTGGTATGTATATGTATGTATCGCTCTTTTCTCTCTTGTTTGTGTGTTCATGTCCTTCCTTCAAGGCTGAAATTGTGGGGTGGTGGATTGGCTATATACATGGGAGAAAATATTTCATACCAACACTACACACACACATTCACACACATCCACAGCAGTCTTCCCAGCAGGGTGTGGAGAGTCTAACCTTGTTTTGTGCCTCTCCTCTGCTTGGGCAAGTTCAGTGATTTTAACCATTTTTAAAAGCTCTAAGTGGGTCAGCTGTACATAACTGCACATGTGTCTGAGAGAAATGCCGAGACAGACAGACAAAGGGAGGGCAGGTCACTGCTGCCACACATTTCCCCACATGCTATCTATGGGTTCTGTGCCATGCATGTGTTTGTGTTTGTTTTATATTTGGAAAGTTGACGTGTCCTGTGTGACGTTGTACTCCATATAAAACTGCTGTAAGTTTCTAATTATTTGCTAATTCTTTTATTCATTCATTTTTGTGAATGCAGCTTTTATGACTTTAATTGTCTATACTTTATTCAGTTGTTACATCACAGGACCATTTAATATGAACTAGTGAAGGCAAATAAGGCTGTTAAGATGTTTGTATTAATTTTAAATTTCATTGACGTGTCATGCGCAAAACATACGAAAATGTATGGCCACAAATGCAAAAGCAACTTAAAATCTTCTTGGGAAAGCTTTTTGTGTGTCCCATGTGAGATTTAGATATCATCTGATTAGAGTGCACCCCACTGTTTCCTGTGTGTAACTACAAACTCAGCATGAGCCATGATGTCCGATTCACAAACTAATGACTCATCTGTGAACTTTCTTTTTTTTTAATTTTTTTTTATGAGTCGGTCAAAAAGATTAATAAAACAGCCTCAACCTTGCTGGTTTGAAACAGACTCAATGAGTCAATGAATCCTTCATAGCCATTATGGATTTCACAACTGATTCTTATTCTCTCTCACTAAACCGCAAGTCTTCGACTCGAAATGAAACGGGAGCAATTGCTGTGATTGGTAGCTACACTTTTGTTTCGGACACTTTAGACTTTTGGTGTATACATTAATTAATATATTCTATAATACAGTGCTTAAAAAGAAATATTAAATATTTTGCAAAATATCAGGTCTCTTGCTCGACTATGAGGTCCAATTGTAATCAACTGTAATGAGAACTTTTTATGGGTGACATGTAGGAAAAAATATAAACTCCACATTTTTATTTATATTTAAATAGCACAATTACTATCAGAATGTATGAAGAAACCACCCTATAGTTTATATAATTTAAATTTTCATCACAGCACACATCATCACACAGCACACAGCAGTGACTGTTGTCCTAAATATTTTTATTTTACTTTATTTCATTTTTTATTTTATTTTTATTTTTTTATTTTTTTGTCTGAATGTGTCCACTACCCTTATGTCTTACAGCTTAGCCCGTACTGAAGAGTTCATATTAGGGACACAAATAATATCTTGATTTATTGTAATGAAACTGACAAGGAGGTCTTAGACTAAATGCCTCCTTTAATTTTATTCAGTGTGTATAAGAAAGAAGCCTTGTTGTGTCAGCTTCTGTGCTTTGTACCCGGAGGAGACAGAGAGACAGAGATAGAGAAGACATTCAGCAATCCAAGCCCTCATCAGTATTTTATTAAGGGAACAAGAGGGTTTTGCCTGCTTTCCACACACACAAATGCATATTCCTGCTCTTCATATTCACATTTCCAGCCGCCAGAATCTACAGACGTACTCTCAGTCAATGTCAAACACATTTACCTATCCTCTCTGATTCTTTGTTTTGTGTGTGTGTGTGTGTGTGCGCGCGCATGTGTGCGTGTGTGTGTGTGTGTGCGTGTGTGTGTGTTGTTGCTGTTTTAGCAAGAACGGCAACGATTAAACCCATCTGCACCAAATGCTCTCTCTCTGTCTGTTCAAAGGCAGCTCATGTTTAATTCTCTCGTTTTTTCATCTTACTGTGGTGGGAGAGAGGAGGGGACAGATGCTAGAGGAAGAGAGAGAGGGAGGGAGGAGAGGAGTGTCAGTGTAGAGACACCGAGAGAGTCTGACTCCAGACAGGAGTCTGGAGGCAGACATACAGAAAAAGCATAGTGTGTGTGAGCGACACTGAGAAAGAGAGAGTATGTGAGTTTAGTGAGGGAAGAAGAGAGAGAGAGAGAGAGAGAGAAGGAGGGAGGGAGAAAGTGGAGGTGGAAAGGGAGAGACAGACAGGAGGCAGACAGAGTGAGACAGTCTTGGCGACTGAGTTCTGGGAGCTGCTTTACACACACACACACACACACACATGTTCTAAAAGTATCTGAGTGATATACACAGTCTATAAAAAATATCCACCTACACAAGAACTCTGATTGTTTAATATCAATGGACTAGCTCAGATTTATTCAGGACTGAGGCAAAAGCAGCCTCTTGGATGTTCTTGTTAGTCATTCTCGTCTGTTTAAGATGTGTACAATATGAAGTTATGTCAAAGCAAATCATGTTTATTTTAAATACATATAACATGAGCATACTTTTCAAGCAAAAACATATTTAAAAGGTTAGGTTTTAAATGTAAAAACAATAGATATGCTGTTTACAATGAAGACAAATATACTGTATTTGTTGGTCAGTCTTTAAAAACCAAAATGAGCATAAAATCTATGAAAGCCTGTTTCCGCCATATATGAAAAAATCTAAACTACAAATGATGTAATTATTAGATAAATCTTATTTTGATATAAAAAGCCAGAATTATGACTTACTAAGTTAAAATTAGTTGAAAGTGGAATGATAAGTTATAACTGATTTTATAATTTTGACTTTTTACAGTATATCATAATTATGACTTTTTTGTCATAATCATTACTTTTATCTCATATTAAATTATGACTTAATACTTTTTTGTTTAAATTTGATTTACCAAAACGTTTTTTTTTTTTTATGTGGCAGAAATGAGCATCCATAGTAATGCAGTGCCGTTCACTACCGACAACAAGTATTATTACCCTTAGTATAATTTAAATCAGCAGATCCTCATTCACGAGCAAAACAGCTCATTCATTCAGTGTCAATCTGAGTCTTTGAATTCACATTCAATATAGTGACTTGTTCAGTGAAGTGCATGTTCATTCAATAGTTCAAACCAATGAAATGTTCACATTCTGTGCTCAGATGCTATTGGCTTGTGCTCTGATTAGTCACTGAAGGCAGGAAAACCCAAGCAGTCCAACATTTTGAACAAGAGAGATGTGAACTAAAAATACCAGTGCGTAGAAATGAATGAGAACTGTCCAGTTGTTTAAAGGGTTAATTCAAAACCACAAATTAATTCATGAATGAAATGCCAATATGTTTCACTCTGTATCGTTGTCATGCTGTAAATTCCTGTTGAGTCTATAATTCCCGGCTGAAGTTGCTAAACTGCTCTCTTTGTATATTTAACATCAGTTTATACAAACTAGGCTACATGACCAGCCACGTGTGTGATGACTTTTGGATTTGGTTAGACACTGTGTTTGTGTTACAGCGGGTTATATAAATGTCAGACTGAGTCTAACGCAACATGAAGCCATGTGTTGACAGTGATGACTGACTGTGTATTGAGTTGGAAATAATATAGGATGGGACTTGATTTGATTGACTGGATCATTAAAAGTTAGGTTTGATATTGGATTATATTTTTGCCAGCTGATATGAACTTGGTGACGTCAGCAGAAAAGAAAACGTGCTTCAGAGGCACAGAAGGTACATTTGGAGTAGCAAAATCTTTAGTTCAGACAGTTTATGTCTGTTCTTTTTCGTTATTATTGTCAAATATTTTCATTATAGTTCAGTATGACAAAGGATCATGTGTCCAAATGCCCTCATCCTCAGAAACCATGACCAAAACTACCCAAGCTAAAAGAAAATATGACCCAGATGACATTAAATACTGGTACGGGTTCAATTTCAGTGAGGACAAACATGGTTGGTGCTTTGTTTAGTGAATTATTGGCTCCTGAGAGCATGAAAGTCAAAAGTTCAGAAGGCCATCAAAGTTCAAACGACAACCAAACACTCCAAACTACAAAGAAGAGCCTGTGGTTAGTCTGATCTTAATATATTGCAGGAAAATGGCCAGTTTATAGTTAAGATTAATACCATTTAATGTTGTATTTCAGAGACATTCTCATTTACTTTTGCATCGTAAACAATTTTGGGTCTGCGTTGGGTTGCCACTCTGTGTTCTAATGTAAAATCTGAGCCTGAAGCCAAAGCGGTTGAGAAGCAGTGATCTAGACAGCAGCTCTTGCTGTGGTGGATGCTGATTCAGTCTTTTCTCCTCTCAACGCCTTCCTGCTCCTGTTTGGGTGTGTTTCTCTCTCTCTCTCTCTCTCTCTCTCTCTTCTACCATTCATTCTGTCTGACATGCAGTCGTTTGTTGTTGTCTTTTCCTTGCCTTCTTCCAGACACCCTGTGGAGAGAGTGATGAAGGAGAATACAGGAGAATACAGAAGAGGGAGAAAATGACGAGGAGGGAGAGGGAAAAAAAAGAGGGTGGTGGCGTAAAACTAGCGCTGAGCGTTTGAGCCTTTGTTCTACTTTTATGTTGAGCAGGAATAAAAAATTCTGCGGTGCGGTTAGAGAATTACCAGATCTGAGTTTGATTCGTGCATTTAAATGTGTGCTGTTGCTTTAATAAGGATGTGTTTTCTTGAGCAGGTTAAAGATATCAGTCAAGTGCAGTGTGTCACTGTTTCAACAAAATTGATTTCTCTCTCTCGTGCTTTTTCTCCCCATCCATCTCATCTGTCCCAATAATGCACTCCCAGCTATAAATATATTATTTTAAGGGTGTAGAATACAACAATCACAAGCATCCCCCCCAAAAAAACCAGCAACAACTGTGTACACCAACACAATGACATCCAATCACATTTCACTTACTTCAAGAGACATTAACGACATAGGGCTACAACAAAGGATTCTGAACTATGAACACTTGGAACTGAAATCATTTGATTACACTGAGCATAATGAACAAGACTTGGAAGATGAAATAGCCCCCGATAACATGTTTTTCTCATCTATCAATATTAGCTGTAACTACTTTACTGAAGATGATTATAACAACAGTATCAACTCAGAAGGGAAATTTTCAATCATACACTTCAACAGCAGAAGCATTTATACAAACTTCAATACTATCAAAGATTATTTACAACAGTTTATACATCCATTCAGTATTATAGCAATATCTGAAACATGGTTCAATGAGGATAAAGGAATTGATTTTGAATTAGTAGGTTATGACCTCAATTATATAAACAGAGTAAACAAAGCAGGTGGGGGAGTTGCTATATATGTCCATAAAAATTTTAAGTTTAAAGTAATTGACAAGATGACATTAACAATAAATGATATAATAGAATGTATATCGATTGAAATTTACAATGAAAAGAAAAAAAATATTATTATAAGTTGTATATATAGGTCACCGGGTTCAAGTATGGAGTCATTTATTGACTGGATGGAAAAAATATTTTCTATAACAAGTAACAAAATGCTATTCATATGTGGAGATTATAATATAGATCTGATAAATCCAAATAAACATAAAATAACAGATGAATTTGTGAACAGGATGTACAGTATGAGTTTATACCCAACCATCACTAGACCCAGTAGAATTACTTCACACAGTGCCACACTCATTGATAATATTTTCACAAATAACATTGAATACACTAATGTCAGTGGCCTAATGATATGTGACATAACTGACCGTCTTCACATTGTATGATGACGATTATAAAAATAACAAAACTCCCCAAAAAGCTGTATATAAACATATAAAGACAGAAGAAGCAATTAATTCACTCAATTACGACTTAATGGAACAAGACTGGAACATTGTATACAGAGAGAAAGATGTGGATAGAGCGTACAATAGTTTTTTAGAAATATTTAGCACATTATATAACAAAAACTGTCCCATTCGTCGAATCAACTACAAAAATAAATGTATAAAATGTCCATGGTTAACTAAGGGTTTACAAAATGCTTGTAAAAAGAAAAATACTCTATATAGACAATTTATTAAATTAAGGACAAAAGAATGTGAAAACAGATATAAATCATATAAAAATAAATTGACTAATATAATAAGAACTAGTAAGAAATTATACTATAAAAATGTATTAAATGAAAACAAAAATAATATTAAAGGGGTATGGGGTATAACTATAGACCTGTCTCTCTGCTACCTCAGTTTTCAAAAATTTTAGTGAAATTATTTAACGATAGATTAGAAAAATGTATAGATAAGTATGATATAATAAATGAAAGTCAGTATGGTTTTAGAGCAAAGAGGTCAACATCAATGGCCATAATTGAAGCTGTGGAGGAAATCACAAACACCCTAGACAGAAAAAAATATGCAGTTGGAATATTTATTGATTTAAGGAAAGCCTTTGATACACTCAATCATTCAATCTTACTCAATAAACTGGAAAGATATGGCATTAGGGGAGTGGCTTTGAACTGGATCAAAAGTTATTTAACTGAAAGACAACAGTTTGTGAAGTTGGGCGGGTTTACGTCACAGTGTCTGGGCATTGCTTGAGGGGTCCCACAAGGATCAGTATTGGGTCCTAAGTTATTTAATTTATATATAAATTACATATTCCATGTATCTAAATTATTGAAACTGATATTATTTGCTGATGATACTAATATATTCTATTCTAGTGATAATTATAATACACTTATAAATATAGTAAATAAAGAATTAGTAAAACTAAAAACATGGATGGATGTTAATAAATTATCTCTGAATTTAAATAAAACTAAAGTAATGATGTTTGGCAATTATAAAGAAAACTCAGAAGTATTAATAAATATAGATGGTGTTGCAATAGAAAAAGTGTCAGAAATTAAATTCTTAGGGATAACTATTGACAGTAAATTAAGCTGGAAAACACACATCAGATACATACAAGGTAAATTATCCAAAAGTATCTATATAATTAATAAAGTTAAATATGCCCTGGAATATAATGCATTATATATATATTGTATTGTTCATTAGTTTTGCCCTACTTAACTTATTGTATAGAAGTTTGGGGCAATAACTATAAAAGTTCACTACATCCCCTCTTCATACTTCAAAAACGTGCAGTTAGAATCATACATAAGGTGGGATATTTTGATCACACAAATATATTATTTCTGCAATCCAGACTATTAAAACTTTTTGATTTAGTTGATTTTTATACTGCACAACTCTTGTATAAAGCCAACAAAAATGAACTACCGGGCAATATTCAAAAGTTCTTTACAGGAAGAGAGGGGGCCTATAATCTGAGGGGATGTGGGAACCTTAAAGTCCAGGTGGTGAGAACCACCAGGAAAAGTTTGTGTGTGTCTGTGTGTGGTGTCAAACTTTGGAATGGTTTGGGAACACATCTCAAGCAATGCCCAAATATTTACCTATTTAAATCAAGATACAAAGAAATGGTGTTGAAAAAATATAAGGCTGAGGGAGGGATCTTGGTGTTCTAAGGATTGTGATTATGGGGTGATGGTTATTGTATAAAAAACGGTAGTAGGGATGATCATAATTGTTCTTACTATTAATATTGATACTATAAATGGTGATATAATTACAACAGAACGGGATACGATTACATAGCTGAGCAAATAATAATAATGATAATGACGAGAGCAGATATTAATGTTTATTATAAATATTATTGTTATTTTAAAACTGTGATTTAACAATATAATAGGATATGATTATATTTTATATATTACATGATTATTATAAATACTGGGACATATTAGAATGTTTATGATAATGAGGATTATTATAATGTATTATTGTGATTATTGAGACGGACATATTGTATTTGGGTATTTGTATATAACTATTATAATATCACATAAATTATTAGTAACAGACAATGGCAGCAACCGTATGGTGTAATATATGGGAATTAATTGGGGGTGGGAGCAAATAAGTTCTACTTTTTTCCACTCCCTTTTGAGCAGGTATTATATGTGTAAATATGTGTATGGATATGTGTAACATAATTGTATAGAAATAAACTTAAACTTAAACATCTATAAAATTGCCTTCATTTACTGGTGATAGTATGCTACAAATGTTTCAGTGCCTAATATCAGAGCATCATATCATGGTGTAGAACTGTGCAAGTCAAACGTATAACCTTATTTTAGACCAAAAAAGCAATTTCAGGGTATTTTGGAAGTAGCTAGGAATTTAAAATCACCTTTTCAACCATGCAAAAGAGTAAAAAGCAATGGAAATGTCTGAAGTGAGGATGCATTTTGTAGTTACGCTCAGCTCTAAATATTTAATCAGCTGGATATTGCTCTTCTGTAGAGTAAAACAAGCTCACATAGTGAACATTACAAATGATTGCTTTGAGTCATTCTTTTGAATGAATCAGTCAATCTGGTTCACAATGTGGTCTTAATGGTTCATTAGCAAATCAGTCTAAATTAGACTGTTATTTATTTGTTTATTTTAATTTCGTATCTAGTAACCACAGATGATTGGAAAGGTTGTGGTAAATCCACTGGTCATTAACACAATCCATCTAAAAGATTTGCATAGCAGAAATAAATGCTCTGATTTATTGCATCTATTCAAACCACCGACCTATAAACAACCACATTTATACACTCATGCAAACATCCTCCTCACGACTAGAAATGATTCCAACAGGCCTATTGTAGAGTACAAAGTGAAGTCTTTCAGATTGTGCAACACTGAAGGTTCAGTCATAGCACTGTGGTTTATTTTGTGAAATCTACTCAACTAATGCCACAAGCCGTAGACACACCCAATCCTATTGGCCGAGGGACATGCGGAGGGGCGTGGTTACGATCCACTAAGCTACCAAGTCGACCACTTGTAGACATTACGCCCACAATGTGTTTGTTCCTGTCTGCTATACACGTGTGTGTGTGTGTGTGTGTGTGTGTGTGTGTGTGTGTAACAAACCAGACGTGTGTATGTGTAACAAACCAGACGTGTGTGTGTGTGTGTGTGTGTGTGTGTGTGTGTGAGAAAGAGA
>NW_015538012.1:131002-132793 GCF_001515605.1 Sinocyclocheilus anshuiensis
GTTCCTGTCTGCTATACACGTGTGTGTGTGTGTGTGTGTGTGTGTGTGTGTGTGTGTAACAAACCAGACGTGTGTATGTGTAACAAACCAGGCGTGTGTGTGTGTGTGTGTGTGTGTGTGTGTGTGTGTGTAACAAACCAGACGTGTGTATGTGTAACAAACCAGGCGTGTGTGTGTGTGTGTGTGTGTGTGTGTGTGTGTGTGTAACAAACCAGACGTGTGTATGTGTAACAAACCAGACGTGTGTGTGTGTGTGTGTGTGTGGGTGTGTGTGTGTGTGAGAAAGAGAGAGAGAGAGAGACCACAGCATGGTTTGTGTCAGTGGTTAGTCAGACGTTACTTGAAAACCTCTCTCGGCTTGACCTTTGTGTAAAAGAAATATTCATTATACATTACCTGGGTGAAAAGAGAAATATGTAGTTGTAGATACTTAGACTTTCTTAAAGATACAACAACCAGCATTAGACTGTTTTTTGTATACACGACCTTTCAAAAGTAAGACTTTTTTTATGTTTTTGAAAGAAGTCTCATCAAGGCTGCATTTATTTGATCAAAAATACAGTAAAACAGTAATATTGTAAAATATTATTATGATTTAAAATAACTGAGTTCTATTTTAATATATTTTAACTGTAATTCATTCCTGTGATGGCAAAGCTGAATTTTCTGCAACCATTAATCCAGACTTCAGTGTCACATGATCCTTCAGAAATTATTCTAATATGCTGATTTCATGTTTAAGTAAACTATCAATATTAAAAACAGCTGTACTGCCTATTTTTTATTTTTATTTTTGGATTCTTTGATGAATAGAAAGTTCAAAAGAACAGCATTTATTTGCCATATAAAGTTGCCTTTGTATCAATGTAAAAGTCTTTAATGTCTCTTTCAATAAGTCTTTAATGTCATTTGAATGCATCCTTGCTAAATAAAGATAATTTCTTTAAAAAAAAAAAAAATCCTACCGACCCTAAATATTTGAATGGTTTGTACCAGTTTTTTCTAAAATTGGTTGTCTGTAATAATGGTGGATGGATCTCCATGTCAACGATTCCAGTATAACACTAACATATTGCAATAACATACTTTACAGAATAAGTTAGACAATATTAAAACCCGGATTAAAGTTGGCAGTCCAGCAAATGTTACTAAAGTGAATCCATCTCTTACATTCTATCCCATTTTATTCCCTCCCCAACAGGGGATCATCACACACACGCATGTTCATTCCTGCCTCCTCTGTCGCACTCTTGCAGAGGAACATATGGGCGGGAATGTGGCATGCATAATTAAACAGATCACCAATAACTTTAACAACACCAGTTTTTTTCAAAAAATAAATTCAAATTCTGCCTCATTAATTTTTTTCCAGCATGATTTGTTCTCAACTTTAAGAATTGCTCATCGAAACATTCCCTTGAATCATTAAATTGTTGTACATGAGTCAAGTGCTCTGTATAATGCCTTTTAAATTACGCATGAGGTACTTGGCTGTGTTTCGGTGTTTAATACAAGTAGCTAATGACAGAGTAAGAGGGTGAAAACGGAGGTTTCGTTTGGTTTCCTCCTTTAAAGTGGTCATATGATGTGATTTCAAGTTTTCCTTTCTCTTTGGAGTGTTACAAGCTCTTGGTGCATAAAGAAGATCTGTAAAGTTGCAAAGACTAAAGTCTCAAATACAAAGAGATATTCTTATGCAAGGCTGGCTGTGCACAAAGGCTATTTCTAAAAAAAAATAAAATAAAAAAAAGGGTCAATTCCGACTTTGCTATGACAATCTGGCGCTTCTGA